>NC_042960.1:5786342-6026342 GCF_901001165.1 Salmo trutta
CATTTTGGTCCACTTCCTACGACGGCCGTTACACCTGTTCCCTATGTAGGGCACTACTTTTGACCACAGCCCATCAGGCTCTGGTTAAAAGTAGTGCCCTAGGTAGGGAATAGGGCTCCATTTTGGGATACACCCATAGACAGCAATGTATCCTAACCTCATGGCGTCACCTGTTCATTTGACAGGTATGAAAGGTAAAACTGGTTTACAGAACCTGTTGTGGTCTTGCGTGGCTCAGTTGATAAGAGCGTGGCAATATCAACGCCAAGGTTGTTGGTTCAATTCCCTCAGGGGTCACATATGATATGCTTATGATATTATTGTGAGGTTCTTCACTACATGGATTGCTTTGAAAAGTGTCTGAGCAGCCAACAGTTCAGTCCACACTCTCCTGAAGCACAGATTTGTTGGAACATCAAAGATCCAAGTGGTGTCCTCTCGGTAGTAAACGTCTCCACGGTATTAAGTCACAGTTTACCCAGATGTCCCGGTTATCTTCACGGGCGTTACACATCACTGGATCCGCTGTGTGAGTCACAGAGGCATGAAATGAAATAACGTCTCATTACAGAAACATCAGGACAGGTCTCGTACTGTGGAGCTGAATACTGACCTGAGAGACACACACACTTTTAATGCTAAGCTTTCTCCACAAATCATGCATTGATGCCAATGGGAGTTTTTGAAGTGAAGGTTTGAGATTCTCTCAAGTCAGGATTTAACCATTAATGTCTGAATCTGGCTGTGGTAGATTCAATCTATTTCCCTAGAAGAGGTGTTTAACACCATGTAACACTATGTGGTCTACAACAGATATATCATATTGGGCTCCCGAGTGGCGCAGCGGTCTAAGGTACTGCATCTCAGTGCTAGAGGCGTCACTACAGACACCCTGGTTTGAATCCAGACTGTATCCCAACCGGCCGTGATTGGGAGTCCCATAGGCCGTCATTGTAAATAAGAATTTGTTCTTAACTGACTTGCCTAGTTAAATAAAAGTGAAATTAAAAAAAGAATAATACATTTAAAATATGATGTCAGTAAAAATCATTTCCAGGGGCTTTAGTAAACAACAACAACATTACAGTATGACGAAATACAACACTTAGAATCTTTTGCGTCAGACAGAATAAACGTTTGTGAAACGGAGAGTTCCACAATATAGCGATCTCAAAATGAATGCTGAAACCTAACTGCAGTATTCTGTACAGTAACAATCTGATCCGGCACACGTCAAACAAAAGACTTGGAAAACACCTCTCAACATAAGGTATCTACTGTAAAGTGCAGTATATGCCGTAACATGTACATTGGACAGTTCATTAACCTGAAGTATCTGTGATTTAGACAGAGCAGTCTGAATCCCCCAGTACAGCACAGGGGATTTCCCCTCCACAGCGTTGTGTTTGAACATGACTCCCCGTGTCTTTGAATCCTGTATTAATGCATGGCTGAGGGATAATTCAGATCAGGCCCCAGATCATTTCCTGTGGAGTGTGTGTGTGTGTGTGGGAGGGGGGGGGGGTATTTAGTGTAGTTTCCACACAGATGGAAGCCCCAAACCTCAGCCTTTTTCTTTATTTGTCATTTTTTACTAGCGCTAGTTAAACGGTACACACCGATGGAAATATGCCTTTGATAAAGGATGAGGACTTGATTTACGGGCCGACTTCTATCATCGCTCCCTCATAACCAAGCCCTGTGCCCCCAGGTCTATCTCTTTCACCCCCTCTCCTCTCTCCTGTGGGGGAGACATTTTGGAAGGAGGGGGGAAACCACCTGCTTTGATTTATGGACCTGGGCCTCCTCCTGGATTGGGACGGATGGTGTGAGTCTAGCCTGGGACTTCAATAGAGCAACATCCTCCTGGCCTTCATTGCTAGCGTTAGCCATTATATAATCTTGTCACGGTGCTGGGGTCACTCAGTATTTTCAGAGTTTGTAGCATGTAGCATAAATGCTACATCCATGGCGTAAATCGAAACTTTTTTCTCATTTCTTTCATTCGGGTTGTGGTAACCACATCCACCTGTCATCATGCCCACAGCCTTCATCATACATCAGTTATTGGTGTGGAAAGGTGTGAGGAGGTGGGGAGGTGAGGAGATACTGAGCCTACTGTCGAGCTAGGGATGATGAAAACCACAGCTTTACTTTCTTAATGATTGCTGGGTCCTCTCTGTTCCTCTCTGCTCCTCTCTGCTCCTATCTACTCCTCTTTTGTTCTTCTCTGTTCCTCTCTGCTCCTCTCTGTTCCTCTCTGCTCCTCTCTGTTCCTCTCTGTTCCTCTCTGCTCCTCTCTGTTCCTCTCTGCTCCTCTCTGTTCCTCTCTGTTCCTCTCTACTCCTCTCTGTTCCTCTCTACTCCTCCCTGTTCCTCTCTGTTCCTCTCTACTCCTCTCTGTTCTTCTCTGTTCCTCTCTGTTCCTCTCTGTTCCTCTCTGTTCCTCTCTACTCCTCTCTGTTCTTCTCTGTTCTTCTCTGTTCCTCTCTGTTCCGTTCTGCTCGTCTCTGTTCCTCTCTGTTCCTTTCTGTTCCTCTCTGTTCCACTCTACTCCTCTCCTCTCCTTTCCTCTCTGTTCCTCTCTACTCCTCTCCGTTCCTCTCTGTTCTTCTCTACCTCTCTATTCCTCTCTGTTCCTCTCTACTCTCTGACTAGTCTACTCCTTCCTACTCCTCTCTACTCCCCTCTGTTCCTTCCTACTCCTCTCTACTCCCCTCTGTTCCTTTCTGTTCCTTTCTGTTCCTCTATTCTCCTCTCTGTTCTTCTCTACTCTTCTCTGTTCCTCCATGTTCCTCTGTACTCCTCTCTACTCCTCTCTGGTCCTTTCTGGTCCTCTCTGGGATCTGCATTCAAAGCAAATTCTCTCAGGGCCTCAAGGCAGCTCCCATTGTTTTACCCCCTGTACTATCTCGACACCCACCAACTAGAAGAGAGGCACGCCGTACCACACTTTACCGCACTTAACCCTGGGATAGATCTGTGATCCTGTCACCGATAGGCAACGGCAGCGCCACGGATTTCATTAAGCTGTGAATTAAAGCAGACACATCAAAGAGTTAGAGGGGAGAGGCAGCATGGAGACGTGACACGGGGAGAGAGGGGGAGGAGAGAGGGAGGAGAGAGGGAGGAGGCGGGGAGAGAGGGGAGAGGGATCGAAAGGGAGAGAGGGGAGAGGGAGTGCTGGGGAGAGAGAATGCATGGGGAGGGGGACAGGGGGAAAGGGGGAGTCGAGAAAGAAAGAGAGACGGAGAGGATGGAAGAGAGAAGGTACAAAGCCTCATTTACGCAATCCCTGAACGTGACAGAAACTAATCCAAATCAATATCTGTGAGTAGAGCATTGTTACCATGCTGGCTAGCGGAAGCTGTTAGCTGATGATGAAAGCATCAAAGCGGTTCACTACAGATGAAATTAGAATGTCTTTTACATCATGGGAAATAATTCGAAAAATCGGGCCAACTGGATATTTGACACAGATTCTTTGCTCTGGAACATCATGATCTTGTTGGGAACCGGCTACACTTGAAGTAACTGGTACCAATCGTTTATTTTGGCACCAGGAAAAGGACATTATGTATAAAAACTGTCAACGATATGACCTGAATGACAAGTCATTGTACCTGCCAAAAGAAACCAGCCCAAAATACACAGCACTAGTGCCAGTCACTCTCTACCCTCTGGAACAACACCCACACACACACACACACACACCCACTCACACGTACGTGCACAGACACACACACACACACACACACACACACACACCCACTCACACGTACGTACACACACACACACACACACACACACACACACACACACACACACACACACACACACACACACACGTACGTGCACAGACACAGACACAGACACAGACACACACACACACACACACACACACACACACACACACACACACTCACACGTACGTGCACAGACACAGACACAGACAGACACACACACACACACACACACACACACACACACACACACACACACACACACACACACACACACACACACATACACACACACACACACACACACACAAAAGATCTGGAATGTAGATTTGGTCTCAACCATAACCAGGTCATCAGTGTATTACTATTCCCCACAGCACACAGCATTTACATAGACATGCATCACATCCATGGACCCCATCCATGGACCTCAGAGCGCTTTTCACACTACCGTCCAACCCAGACCATAACTACAGTGTATAAGTAACCAGGCCAGCGCTGTTCAGCTCGGCACGACTCGGCTCAGTCAGGTGGAAAATGGTACAGGTGTTTTCCAGGAAGAACTAGACTCTATCTGTTCTCCCATCAGACTGTACAGTAACCTAACAGTAACTGGTTGACCCACGAGAGTTGCTTTGTCTCTATAGATCATCTCTGTTTATTTCTCTGTCCAGGGTGGAAAATGTCAGGCCGATCCCTTGGGTCCCTCTGATAGTGTTTTATCATTCAGAGATTCTTTGAGAGATCCCCAGATGTTCTCGGTGATTGGGAAAACTCTCTACACGACACGCTCCGCACGAATCACAAGCCTCCAGCCTCCCCAAGCCCATCCAGGACCTCCTGTCCTGTCTCTCCTGTCTCCTGCTCAATCTACACATCTACACAACCAGGGACCTTCTAGGTTCAGATCTTGACGATGGTGAGTTTAAAAAGGGTGTGTGTGTGAGCATGTGTGTGTGTGCATGAAAGTGTGCACGTGCGTATGTGTGTGGAAGAGTTAGAGGGCGATGTTTGTGGACCTACGGCGGTCTGCCTGATTGCATCGCCACACAAGCGTGGCTTCAAAGCGTCCGTCCGTCCGTTCCCCCACCGCCCAGTTTCAGCAGATAAGAACAGTCAGACCATGGTTCAGTTAGCGGACAGGAAGACTACAGAGGGGTCAGCGGTAGTGCCATCTGCTCCCCGCTCCCTCTGTGTACCAGATACATCAACAAACTGTGTGTGTGTGTGTGTCTGTGTGTGTGTGTGTACTATCAAAACAGACCGTCCATCCTGCCTATGGACCATACCGTATTGTATGATCAGGCTATAACATTTATATATGAGCATATGCTGTGTAATACATCTGGAGAATGTTTAGAAACGTTTGTCTGGGTGTTTCTATAAGTTTTAAAGGGGAGGTATTTAGAAACATGTTTGTCTGGGTGTTTCTATGTGTTTTAAAGGGGAGGTATTTAGAAACATGTTTGTCTGGGTGTTTCTATAGGTTTTAAAGGGAAGGTGTTTAGAAACATGTTTGTCTGGGTGTTTCTATAGGTTTTAAAGGGGAGGTGTTTAGAAACATGTTTGTCTGGGTGTTTCTATAGGTTTTAAAGGGGAGGTGTTTAGAAACATGTTTGTCTGGGTGTTTCTATAGGTTTTAAAGGGGAGGTCATCAGTTGAATGGAGAATGTTTGTCACTAGTGTCGTAAGGGACAGACCAAGGCGCAGCGGGTATAGTGCTCATCTTCCTTCTTTATTTAGAGAGAACACTCAAACAAAATAAACAGACGACGAAACAGTTCCATAAGTCACACAGGCTATACAGAAAATAACCACCCACAAAAACACAGGAAAAACAGGCTGCCTAAGTATGGCTTCCAATCAGAGACAACGAAAGACACCTGCCTCTGATTGGAAGCCATACCGCGCCACACATAGAAAAAGAAACATAGAAATAGAAAACTAGAACCAAAATCCCCTAGACCCAAAAAAAACCAAAACACACATAACAAACCCCCTGCCACGCCCTGACTATACTACAATTACAAATGACCCCTTTACTGGTCAGGACGTGACAATGTTTGAATGTTTGTTCCTCTTGATGTACTGTGCATTGGCTGTGAGTGACTGGGACTTTTGATGCGGTAAGGAGGTCAGTTGCCAGAATTCAACATTTGCTCATTCAGTAGACACTATTCCCTTCGGCACATACACACTCACACACGTACACACACATACGACCTGACAGGTATGATTTCTAAGGCAAATGGAATGGCGACCCTGTGACCCGCTCCGTGTTTACGGTCTGTACTGACGGCTTGCTGAAAGAGGGTCGCCCTCAGATGACATCACATTCCGCCATGTCGCTAGTCGCTAGCAGATTGACACGTGCAACACTACCCCGCTAAGCCACTCTAGCCTTTCCTAGAGTTAAAGGGACTTGTGAATACTTTGTAAACCAACTCTGTCAATTCTTTAAAAAAGGGGAATGGTGATTCACAAGCCTGGCATGGAGTCCTCCCCTCCCCAGATCTCTCTATCCACTCCCCTCTAGACTGTAGCTCCTCAACCTTTGAACCCTACACATCAATACTGTGTCAGCACCTGCCAAAGATCCTGTATCACCTGTAAGAGATAGAGATAGTATATCATGCCGTGCAGACAGCCAGGCCCTCTGGGCTGGAGCGTTAGTTCAGTGTGAGACGTCTCTCTCTATCTTGCTCTCTCTCTCTCTCTCTCTCTCTCTCTCTCTCTCTCTCTCTCTCTCTCTCTCCCTCCCCCTTTCTATCTATGTCTCCAACTCCCTCTCCCTAGCTCTCTTCCCCTCCCCTCTTTCTCCCCCTTCCCCCCTTCTCTCCCCTCTCTCTCTCTTTCTATCCACCCCCCTCTCTCTCCCTCTGTAAATCATAATGCTAGGTTGACTCCTCCACCTCCCTGGCTGCTTACAGAGATTATCAAGACAATCATCAGATAATGACTATCATCTGGATTCATGCTTAATTAAACAGAGGCTTTCCAACCGATCCTAAAAAACACACCCCTCTTTCTTCTTTCTTCAATCACCTCCGACCGCAGAGAGCAGCTCCAGGATGACTTGAGGTACTTTCAGAAAGGTACTTTCCATTTGTCGGTGTAGGGCAGGTATTAGGTAAGACCTCAGGCATGTTTGACAGGTAGGGCCCCCCGGAATTAATGAGGTGGAAGGATCATACTAAATATGTCAATTACATCTGAGTGCGGTAGGAACTGTTTGATAGATTCATTTGTTTCCCTTTGGAACGACGCATTTGGGGTTTTTTTGTCCCTGAATTCAATAAATACTCAACGTTCTATGCTCAATTTCTTGCATCCTACGACTTTGATATCAGAACTCATTCGACTGTCTAACGATTCCATGAAAAAAATACAACATTTTGCAGCATAGCTGTACAACTGGATACAGTCTACAGTCACAAAGGCAAGGTGATTCGTTCCCTGTCTTTCACTGAGGAAACTATCACGTAGGACCTCAAAGAGCCAAAGGAAACACAAGACTCCGCTTATTGCACAAGTACCAGTTACACAATACCTGTTAAAACAAACTAGTGATTTATGTGTATGAATACAATGACCAACTCCTGGTTTGAATAGGAGAGAGGTACCACAAATGTTTTAGATCGTATTTCTAGGAACGCCCGGGCAGGGGATGGGAGATATGGAAATGATCCTCGCCCTGCAGTAATCATGTTTTGTTTGGAAAAGTCTCTCTTCTATTATAAGTAATGGGAAACAAATTGAGCATGTTTTTCCCTTCAACCATGGGATTCCCTAATCTAAACTCCACAACTGGCACAGTCAGAGAGAGAGAAAGAAAGAAAGAGAGTGGGAGAGAGAGAGAGAGAAGGTAAAGAACTGTATGTTGCGAGTGGTTTCAGACACAGATTGAGGGACTCCAACCCTGGCTTGGCAGAGATACAGAAATGGGGAGAAGTGACGAGTGAGAGAAAGAGACAGAGAGAGAAAAGAGAGAGAGAATGCGTGAGAGAGAGAGAGGGAGAAAGAGAGAGAGAGAGAGAGAGAGAGAGAGAGAGATAGCATTGGCTCCTGGCATGGGAACCACAACATGAGTAAATCACTTTATAATCCTTGTCACCACAAGAAGAACGAAAAAATATTAAACAGGGCCAATCATATGTCTGGGAGAGGGAGGGAGAGAGAGCTACAGTAAAGTGAGAAAGAGAGAGAGAGAGAGAGAGAGAGAGAGAGAGAGACAGCAGTCCAGGGGTCTCCAACCCTGTTCCTGGAGAGGGTTGGAGGGAAAACCTACAGGACAGTAGCATTCCAAGAAAAGGATTGGAGAGCCCTGCGAGAGACAGGAAGACAGAGTGTATATTTGAAATGTGTCTATTCCTTTGAAACTTGTGAGTGCAATGTTTACTGTTCATTTTTGATTGATTATTTCCCTTTTGTTTATAATCTATTTCACTTGCTGTGGCAATGTAAACATATGTTTCCCATGCCAATAAAGCCATTTGAATTGAATATATATATATATATATATATATATTATATATATATATAGAGAGAGAGAGAGAGAGAGAGAGAGAGAGAGAGAGAGAGCGAGAGAGCGAGAGAGCGAGAGAGAGAGAGAGAGAGAGAGAGAGAGAGAGATTTTCAGCGATAAGCACAATTAATATTGGCAGCACAGATGTGTAGGCCACACCCGCCACACCCAGCCTACATCAGCTGGTGATCTGCGGGGGAGCAAGAGGTGAGCGTGGGCAGACAGGCTCCGCTCCGACACCGCCTCCGATTATACACATCACGCAGGCAACTCTCTTGCTTCCCCACAGCTAACCAGTCTCCACCAGCCATCTAGTTAGATACCCTTTGCCTGGTCAAGAAACACCATCTGCTTGACGAAATTAAACACAATAGCAGCATTAAGTTTAATATTAAAACAACAATCTAGCTATGTTTTTCTCTCCCTTGAGTATAGAAACGTTTTCGTATTTGTAGTCTTGCTCAACCCCCCGCACTTTCCCCACTGCATTTCATAGCCAGGTTCTTTAGCCAATGTACTAGCCAAGTCGTCTTCCTTTCCTCAGAGAAAACGGATTTGATTCTAGCCATTACCGTTCAAAATATATGACCCATAACACCGGTGGAACCTTTTTATTGGCAGGCCGCATTTTACATTCATAAAACTAGGCTAGTTGTGGATCGGACCGTTAACCATTTGTTTAGGCTATAATATGTTCAGTCACGTTAGCTCATTAGCTAGCTAGAGTTAACAACCTGGGGAACTTCAGCCATAGGGACTTGTGACTCGACTCATGACCCATTGGTGACTCGAACTTGGACTCAATCACAGGGGACTCGATTCGGACTTGAGGTTTAGTGACTCGACTACATCACTTGCCAAATCAGTCATTAGCTCCAGTCATTGGCCCGCAATCTACATTTGTTACTGTGGCGTCTGTGGAACGTTGACAACAACGACGATGACGCCACCAAGCGATGGAGGTCCAACCCATACTACCTTGTCACCATCTGGTGACTGTGCTTCTCTCTCTCTCTCTCTCTCTCTCTCTCTCTCTCTCTCTCTCTCTCTCTCAAATAGTACAAAAGTAAATAAACATAAATATGGGTTGTATTTACAGTGGTGTTTGTTCTTCACTGGTTGACCTTTTCTTGTGGCAACAGGTCACAAATCTTGCTGCTGTGATGCACACTGTGGTATTTCACCCAATAGATATGGGAGTTTATAACAATTGGGTTTGTTTTCAAATTCTTTGTGGGTCTGTGTAATCTGAGAGAAATATGTGTCTCTAATATGGTCATACATTTGGCAGGAGGTTAGGAAGTGCAGCTCAGTTACCAACTCATTTTGTGGGCAGTGTGCACATAACCTGTCTTCTCTTGAGAGCCAGGTCTGCCTACGGCGTCAGGTATTCTGCCACTGTGTAATCTCTGTTTAGGGCCGAACAGCATTCTAGTTTGCTCTGTTTTTTTGTTAATTCTTTCCAATGTGTCAAGTAATTATCTTTTTGTTGGGTCTAATTGTGTTGCTGTTATGGGGCTCTGTGGGGCCTGTTTGTGTTTGTGAACAGAACTCTTGGACCAGCTTGCTTAGGGGACTTTTCTCCAGGTTCATCTCTCTGTAGGTGATGGCTTTGTTATGGAAGGCTTGGGAATCGCTTCCTTTTAGGTGGTTGTAGAATTTAACGGCTCTTCTCTGGATTTTGATAATTAGCGGGTATCGGCCTAATTCTGCTCTTCATGCATTATTTGGTGTTTTACGTTGTACACAGAGGATATTTTTGGACCCCAGACCTAACAACCATAAAGGGCAATGGGTTCTATAACCGATTCAAGTATTTTTAGCCAGATCCTAATTGGTATGTCGAATTTGATGTTCCTTTTGATGGCATAGAAGGCCCTTCTTGCCTTGTCTCTCAGATTGTTCACAGCTTTGTGGAAGTTACCTGTGGCGCTGATGTTTAGGCCCAGGTATGTATAGTTGTTGTGTGCTCCAGGGCAGCGGTGTCTAGATGGAATTTGAATTCGTGGTCCTGGCAACTGGACCTTTTTTGGAACACCATTATTTTTGTCTTACTGAAATGTTATTTCAGGGCCCAGGTCTGACAGAATCTGTGCAGAAGATCTAGGTGCTGCTGTAGGCCCTCCTTGGTTTGGGACAGAAGCACCAGATCATCAGCAAACAGTAGACATTTGACTTCAGATTCTGGTAGGGTCAGCAATTTATGTTTACTATAGGTTAATGAATCAATACAAATGTGATGTGGCTAAAATGAAAGGGCATTTAGTTGACTAAAATGGATCTCTGTTTTCATAATTTTGACAATAATTCAATCATTACTCAAATGACAAAGATGTGACTAAGACTTAATAATATTTTAATCAAAATGACTAAGACTAAATCTAGAGTTCTATAATTAAGACTGGTGTGTGTGTGTGTGTGTGTGTGTGTGTGTGTGTGTGTGTGTGTGTGTGTGTGTGTGTGTGTGTGTGTGCGTGCGTGTGTGTCTGTGTGTGTGTGTGTGTGTGTGGTGACAGGGTGGGGTGTTCGTCAGAGGAGGCTGCTCTAGCCCAGACATGAAAAGGCATTCTTTCATCACTGCTAATCTCCCAAACATAAACATGAGAGCATCCACACACACACACACACACACACACACACACACACACACACACACACACCACAGCTGGGGATAGGTGTGTGTGTGTGTGTGTGTGTGTGTGTGTGTGTGTGTGTGTGTGTGTGTGTGTGTGTGTGTGTGTGTGTGTGTGTGTGTGTTGTGTGTGTGTGTGTGTGTGTGTGTATGTTGCATGAGAAAGTCTCAATGTTAGTTTACTCTTAAGGGGAGTCACACCGTATCAATCAACAAGTAAACGTTATTACCGTTTAAGTGCTTGGTGTGTGAGTCATGGTGAATAAGTGTCTAGTGTCAGTGTTAGTGTGTGTATGTGGGGGGGGGGCTTAGGGGTAGGGTTAGGAGTTAGGGTTAGGGTAAGAATTAGGGTTAGGGTTAGGAGTTAGGGTTAGGTTTAGGTTTAGGGTTAGGGTTAGGGTTAGGGTTAGGTTTAGGTTTAGGGTTAGGTTTAGGGTTAGGTTTAGGGTTAGGGTTAGGGTGAGGGTTAGTCCCAGTGTGTGTGTGACAGTGGTAGTTGCTGTGTAATTCAGGGCTCTGAGCCGGACGCGACTCAACATGTGAGGCAGACATTTTCATCCGCAACAACCCACAATTAGTTATTTTTCCACACTAATCATGTAAACCATAATTACAACTAGGGTTCAGCAACAGGAAAACGTGGTAAAAGCGTATTAGGCGGAGAGATAGAGAGAGACACAGAGACTGACTGCATAGAGATTTGATATCTCACTATGCCGATTGGTTGGGCCAAATTCCAAAAAGCCCAATCATTCACTGCAGCCATCAGAGAAGTGAGGACGGAAACTGTATACCCTGGGAATGACCTTCCTCCCTTGGAGAGAATGGCCATTGTTGGGGCTCGGGGAGAGGTTGAGCCAGAATGGAGGCTCAGTTTACGAAGGGCTACTGAGACTGAGTGGGCCTGGTGGTGGTGGTGCTTTCCTCAATATGGGGACACAGTATGCCTGTCTGGACACTGACTGTGTGCTGCTGGCATAAAATGAGCTCAGCTCTCCTACACACACACACACACACACACACACACACACACACACACACACACACACACACACACACGTCAAGCCTCTCCACCGCCACACTCCCCCTGTACACGCCAAAGCTGTTTTTGCAGCAGAGAATTTAAGAGATAAGGCCACTGAGTTAATGCAGACGTGCTGCCGTAATCCAGTTTTCCCCTCTTCCCACTCTCATCCCCCTCTTCTCTCCTCTCCTCTCTTCCTCTCTCCTCAGCGATTCAGCTCCTCGTATCTGTGGCAGATTAGGGCAGATCACTGAGGATTACCTTCTCCAGACACAGCCCCTGTATCACTGACCGGGAGCCCCCGTTGCCCCTCTCCCTCTCCCTCTCCCTCTCTCTCTCTCTCTCCCTCCATCCCTCTCTTTCTCAATGTCTCTTCTTTTCTCCTGTCCTCTCTCCCTCCATCTCTCTCCCTCTATCTCTCTCCCTCACTCTGCAACACAGTAAGCAGGCGTAATGCGGTCTTGGCCGGTGCCACAGTCACAGCCTCGTCCTCCACTCAGCTGGTGATGGTCAATGTGTTTGTGAGTTGCCCTTTCCTGCCCAGTCAGTCAGAGGATGGAGACACAGTGGCTTGCAGGCTGCAGCAACACAACTCTGCCTGGGCTTCCGGAGGCTGCAGTAGGGAGAGGGATTATCCTCTCTGTTGTTTGAACCATTTAGAAGGCTCCCTACCAGGGCCATGCCTGGTCTTGGACACAGTCACAGAGTCCTGCTCAAGTGCTGCTGGCTGGGCTAGTGTAGTGTACTGAGGCTGGGAGCTGGTGGACTATCCCAGTTCATCATGGTGATCCAGCCAGGCACAATCATTATCTCTTTCCAGCTATTCACATGAAGCGCACTACGGCCAAAGCCTAGCTACCTTTCTTAGGATAGTGTGTGTGTGTGTGTGTGTCTGTGTGCGTGTGTGTGTGTGTGTGTGTGTGTGTGTGTGTGTGTGTGTGTGTGTGTGTGTGTGTGTGTGTGTGTGTGTGTGTGTGTGTGTGTGTGTATAAATAGATCAGAGTCCGTTGTTGCTGTTATTGGTGCTGTTATTGGTGTTTGTCAGCAGGTTTCACAGTGCCCATGTCTCTCCCTGATCCTTACTAATGATCAGCCATTATAAAACACACTAGGAGCACCTGGCCCCAGCAGCCAAATATCTGACAGACAAATCATTACTGGGCTTCTCTTTGTTCTCTCCTCTGCAACTTCATCAGTTCACCTCAGTGTCGAGCACGTGTGTCAAACTCATTCCACTAAGAATCGAGTGTCTGTGGGTTTTCGCTCCTCCATTGTACTTGATTGATGAATTAAGGTCACTGATTTAGTAAGGAACTCCCCTCACCTGGTTGTCTAGGTCTCCACTGAAAGGAAAAACCTAACACCAGCACACACTCGGTCCTCCTTGGAATGAGTTTGACACCCCTGGATTAGATGAACATCTAGTGGTCACACAGGAGGTTGGTGGCACCTTAATTGGGGAGGACGGGCTCGTGGTATTGGCTGGAGTGGAATGGGTGGAATGGTATTAAACGCATGTTTTCAACGGGTTTGACTCCATTCCAGCCATCATTATGAGCCATCCTCCCCTCAGCAGCCTCCACTGAGTGGTCATGTAGAGGGACATCTAGTGGTCATTCTCTGTACTGCAAGGCATACAGCCAGAGAGACGTAGGGCTTGTTCGACATCGCAGCCGGTGCAGTGCAGTCGACTGCAGACTTACTGATCTACAAGTCACCTTGCATCATCAATAACTTCTCATTATTATTTGTAGATCAGACAAGTCAGTCAGTTGCTATTTACCCACAACGCATCGTGGATTTGATGTTCTCTAACACGGCCGTAGGCTCTTTCTCAATTGACTAAAATATTTGTCCTCTCCCTTCTTCGCCTCCTGTCCTTCATTGCACTGACCTTTGAGAACTGACCGGGTGAAAGACTAATGATGGGCTTCCACCATATTGTTTTTTTCAGCTGTCAACTCTTTTCCAATCAGTGCAGATGAAGATGGCGTGACGAGGAGAGGACCGATTTTTAAGTAATTCAGAGAGAGCTAGAGCCTTATCTAATCACAATGATTTGATGAATTTGGGAGATTACGTTGATTCTATATCTCTCCAATTTGAAATAAGCAGCTTTCGGGCATTTTGGGGACAAGTTCAACTGATCTGTAGTGATATTTAAAACATCCAGATTTAAAAGGAATAACTTTGAACTGACAACATTGAGCTTTGCAAATCACAGAATAGCCCTGAAAGAGACTTTTCCTCTCCTAACCATCCCTGTCATCTCTTCAGAGCTGTGACCTTAACACATACATACGTAGTGTTCATGTTTGTGTTTACATTGTATGTATGTATGTATGTATGTATGTATGTATGTATGTATGTATGTATGTATGTATGTGTGTGTGTGTGTGTGTGTGTGTGTGTGTGTGTGTGTGTGTGTGTGTGTGTGTGTGTGTGTGTGTGTGTGTGTGTGTGTGAGTATGTATGTATGTATGTATGTATGTATGTATGTATGTATGTATGTATGTATGTATGTATGTATGTGTGTATGTGTGGATGTTTTATGTATGTATGTATGTATGTATGTATGTATGTATGTATGTATGTATGTATGTATGTATGTATGTATGTATGTATGTATGTATGTTCTATGTATGTATGTATGTATGTATGTATGTATGTATGTATGTATGTATGTATGTATGTATGTATGTATCTATGTATGTATCTATGTATCTATGTATGTATGTATGTATGTATGTATGTATGTATGTATGTATGTATGTATGTATGTATGTATGTATGTATGTTTTATGTATGTATGTAGGTTTTATGTATGTATGTTTTATGTATGTATGTATGTTTTATGTGTGTATGTAGGTTTTATGTATGTATGTTTTATGTATGTATGTATGTATGTTTTACGTATGTATGTATGTATGTAAGTATGTATGTATGTATGTATGTATGTATGTATGTATGTATGTATGCATGTATGTATGTATGTATGTATGTATGCATGTATGTATGTATGCATGTATGTATGTATGTATGTATGTTTTCTGTATGTATGTATGTATGTATGTATGTTTTCTGTATGTATGTTTTCTGTATGTATGTATGTATGTATGTATGTATGTATGTATGTATGTATGTATGTTTTATGTATGTATGTATGTATATTTTATGTATCTAGGTTTTACGTATGTATGTATGTATGTTTTATGTATGTATGTATGTTTTATGTATGTATGTAGGTTTTATGTATGTATGTATGTTTTATGTATGTATGTATGTATGTATGTATGATTTATGTATGTATGTATGTTTTATGTATGTATGTATGTATGTATGTATGTATGTATGTATGTATGTATGTATGTATGTTTTATGTATGTATGTATGTTTTATGTAAATATGTTTTATGTATGTATGTATGTATGTATGTTTTATGTGTGTATGTAGGTTTTATGTATGTATGTATGTTTTATGTATGTATGTATGTATGTTTTATGTATGTATGTAGGTTTTACGTATGTATGTTTTATGTATGTATGTGTGTATGTTTTATGTGTGTATGTAGGTTTTATGTATGTATGTATGTATGTTTTATGTATGTATATATGTATGTATGTATGTATGTATGTATGTTTTATGTATGTATGTATGTATGTATGTATGTATGTATGTTGTATGTATGTATGTATGTATGTATGTATGTATGTATGTATGTATGCATGCATGTATGTATGTATGTATGTATGTATGTATGTATGTATGTATGTATGTATGTATGTATGTATGTATGTATGTATGTATGTATGTATGTATGTTCTATGTATGTATGTATGGTTTATGTATGTATGTATGTATGTATGTATGTATGTATGTATGTATGCATGTATGTATGTATGTATGTATGTATGTATGTATGTATGTATGTATGTATGTATGTATGTATGTATGTATGTATGTATGTATGTTTTATGTATGTATGTTTTACGTATGTATGTATGTTTTATGTGTATATGTAGGTTTTATGTGTGTATGTAGGTTTTATGTACGTATGTATGTATGTTTTACGTATGTATGTTTTATGTATGTATGTTTTATGTGTGTATGTAGGTTTTATGTATGTATGTATGTATGTATGTATGTATGTATGTATGTATGTATGTATGTTTTATGTATGTATGTTTTATGTATGTATGTTTTATGTATGTATGTATGTACAGTGCCGTGAAAAAGTATTTGCCCCCTTTCTGATTTTCTCTAGTTTAGCGTATTTTTGATACTGAATGTTATCAGATCTTCAACCAAAACCTAATATTAGATAAAGGGAACCTGAGTTTACAATGAAAAAAAAGATACTTGTTTTATTTATTTAATTAGCAAAGTTATGCAACACCCAATTCCCCTGTGTGAAAAGCAATTGCCCCCTCAATAACTGGTTGTGCCACCTTCAGCTGCAATGACTGCAACCAAGTGCTTCCTGTAGTTGTTGGTCAGTCTCCCACATCGCCGTGGAGGAATTTTGGTCCACTCTTGCATGCAGAACTGCTTTAACTCAGCAGCATTTGTGGGTTTTCAAGCATGAACTGCTCGTTTCAAGTCGTACCACAACATCTTAATTGGGATTAGGTCTGGACTTTGACTAAGCCATTCCAAAACTTCAAATTTGTTGCTTTTTAGCCATTTTCATGTAGACTTGATAGTGTGTTTTCGATCATTGTCTTGCTACATGACCCAGCTGCGCCCATGTATGTATGTATGCGTGTGCTTAATGGTGGTGTGTGTGTGTGCGTGCCTGAGCGTAAGCACGCGTGTGTATGCGCTTGTGGGGGCAGGTGTGTGTGTGTGTGTGTGTGTGTGTGTGTGTGTGTGTGTGTGTGTGTGGGGGGGGGGGGGGGGGGGGGCACCAGAGAGACCAGACCCCACCTGGACCCAGCCAGAACACGGAGGGGACTGACTGGGGACCAGAAACACAAAGGGCCAACGAGGCGAGACGCACGAACGCCATAACACCACCTCAGTCCCATTGTTCTGCCTCCGTTTCATCTCTCCCCGTTCTCTCCAAATATTTGGACGAATGCTCAGAATAACATGCTGGTACTGAGAATATTGCCCTCTGTATATTGTTGAAAGGAACCCGATGTTTTTCTTCAAAGATCTTTTTCTTTGTTTTGTTTTGAGGGTTGTGTTCTCCTGTACTTGAAATGCAGAACTATGATTTTGTGGATATCTCATTGTTCCAGGAGAGTTTGGTGTTTTTGGACAACAGAGCGCCCCATTGGCTCATTTATTTTCTAAAGATCATGCGATTCATTGTAATTCCAAGATGCTGGGAAGAACCTGAAATGATGCAAAAAATAAGAACTACCGTATTTATGTCCCAGATGGAACCCTATTCACTTCTTAGTGCACTACTTCTGTTCCCTATACTGGGAATATGGGGGCTGTTTGGGATGCATCCTATGTATCAGTTCCTTCCAAGAAGAGGTGCAAAAAACTCTGTGTAACGTTAGTGTTCCTTCATCACTCTAGATTCAGAATGAAGGTTCCCTGGTAATAGATTTCCAGAACGTTTACTACATACAGTGCCTCTCCATAGAAAAGTTAAAAGGAAGCCAATGATTATAAAATCAAAGAACCCTTTGTGAAGTTCAGAAACACCATTGAAGGGGGAGAAGACCGGAGGAGACTGACTGTAAACTATTAATCATGTGATCAATTGGAGAGCCGCTCTGAGCGTGTGTGGAGTGGAGAAACCTAACGGTCCGGCTGCACTGGGGTATGGGTAATGGGCGCCTTCTCTCCTGGTTAGGGCGTTTGATGGCCTGTTCCAGGGGATCCCTGCATTGATTGGGCCCTGAGGGCGCCCTGTGGCACTGCCCCTGTCGCCAGGGCGATGACTGACATCGCTAATGATGCCTGCTATCGCCGGGCAGAGTCAGGCGCCGCGCCAGAGCTGCTGCAGAAACTTCAATCGGCCTGCGTGACTTCCAAAGAGTTTTTGATTTCTCCTCTGGAGCGGCGGTGAGGAGAAGCAGTAAAAGGAAGACCCTAGTGGGAGACAGAAGGAAAGGCCCCTGCCCCAGCCCCATCCCCTGCCTGCCTTTTAATATTTCTCAGTTTACCACACATCAGTTCTCAGTGTAGGAGACATAGAAGAGAGAGGGATGAGAGAGGGGGCTGTGGTGAATTTTTCATAAGCTACAGATGAGACGGATGGAGCCGAAAGGGACCTTACCCCCCGTGGGAATAGGTTTTAGACGCTGTCATCCAACCGCAGTCATTGTACAGTAGCTGCCACTGAGCCAATTTGCAATGCAGTGTTTTCATGGGAAGTTTTCGGTGGAATCTTGGTGACTATTATGTTGAAATTATACATGAAGAACATGATGCTTTTCCACTTCCCTTTTCCCAAAAAATATTTGTCTTGTTTATGGAGGATGAATGAGGAAGTTGTGCTCCGTCTCTCTCTCTCTCTCTCTCTCTCTCTCTCTCTCTCTCCTCTCTGAAAGACTCCGCTCCACTCCCCATCGCGCTGGCTCTGTTAACTCCCTGGCCTAGCCCCCCTGGCCCACTGGAGTATACAACCAGTCTCTTTTGCTTCCATGTTTCACAACGGAAGTTCCATCAAAAATAAATGTCAACTATCCATTGGCACTTGTCATTTGTTAAAGGGGTGTTGTTCACTGAGACTTTGCTGACTGCTACTCCCATTGGCTGCATCACTCTCAGCAGCCGCAGCCTCCAAATGCACCCAAACGCCTCGTCTCTCGTCTGAGTTTGACAATCCATCGAAGTCAATCGGTGTCTGTTTAAGACGACACCATTGGGGAACGAAACGAATAACGGTAGATTTTCGTCTGGAACAGTCTCACTCGAACCCCCACCTCGACAATGTTCCCTGTCCTCCTTTTGTCCGACTGATTCATTACATCTTCTCCTGCTCCGACACAATCTAGAAAGTTCCTCAGCGTGTTCATTTGCATAAAGAGTTATTTGAGCAATAAAAGCAAACATGTTTGTTTTTAGTTTTTTCTTCAGCTAAATCCCCAAAGGCATTTATGAGCACTTTGGTAATAAGTACCAGAGAAGGATGTAGCTGAAGACGGAGCCGAGAGGTGCTTTGATGTGCTCTTAGATGAAGTGAAGTCTACAGCGATGTCTACAAAAATACTGGATATACACTGAGCACAACTCAACCACTCCTCTGTGTTGGTCCTTCCTCTATGGTCCCAAACGTGTGAAGCATGAAAGACCGACTGGGCCGTCTGTGCGCTCCATGGTAGCTGGAGACTAGTACGGACCTTGTCGACTACTTCTGACAAACCAATCCCCAAAGAAAAGCCAAACCGAATACAGTCTTGTGGAGAGATCTTTTTCTAATTTGTTTTCTCCCTGCAGAAATGCACCCCGACAAACAAGAAGTAAACTTTACAGTAAAAGATGGGCTCAGAGAGATACTTCTCATGTTGCTCTGCTTAAAAGAGATTTATCAACTAGCCAAAGCTCTGAGGAGAAACACTGCAAAGATGTCCTCTTACATTACCAATGTTTTGAGATCCAACCGTTACCATCGACACTTACAGAACAGACCTGGGCCCCTAGTCACAGAGCGTCTCAGAGTAGGAGGGCTGTTCTAGGACCAGTTGTGCCTTAATGAATACAATTATATGGACAGATAGTAGATCATTACTCCTGCTCTGAGACACTTTTGTGGACACAGGCCCTGGTCTCAGTCTCCAGGGCGAATAGTTTTATTTAGGAGGATTTTTTTAGGTTTTATTATTCTTCATTTTCACCAAATTTACAAGGGAAGTCAGTTCTGTTCACCCTTTCCTACCTGAACAGGCCTCTAACGGTGCGTATGTTTACCTGTCATGTAAAGTTTGATAACAAACAGGCTTGTGAGAGCACAATAGGCAGGACTAAACTATTTAGACTGGCTTGAGTAGGAAAAAAACACAGTAGTCTACACGATAGTCTATCACATATCACAAGGCAGACATTTTCTGGTGGAAATGTAAGCCTACGCTGGCTGGCACAGAGTGTTGCTGCTTTGATTCCCCCAATGCTGTGCATTTTGTATTTGTTTAGAGTGTTAATGAAAGGTTGCATTAATAATTCAACATAAACAAAGCATGTGATTCCAACATAAGCGTAGCAGCACGCACAACACGAGACAGACACCAAGAGAGAGGATAGACTCTGGTCTATTACTGACCTCTAGTGGAGGACTTAGATATAGTATGTCACTCTGCCGTACTCGGCAATAGCGAAGACCGGGGACAAATGAAACACCCTTTTGGATCTTTTTCTCTAACACTGATTGGATGAATTTGTTCCCCTGTCTGTGATTTGACTTGTCTCGACAGAGTGGTGTTCTTCCTATCAGAGTTGCTCCTCAGAATCCTGCTGAAGATCTCGATTTCATTCTCCCTTCCCTCCATGGAGAATGTCTGAATAGAAAGCAGTGCAGTTCAACCCAGGTCCTGAAGACACATTGGGTTTGCAGGCTTTAGTTCCAGCCCTAATAAAACCCCTGATTCGCCTACTAGAGGTCTTGATGAGAATTTGTTAAATGTGATGTGTTCGTGCTGAGCTAGAACAAAACTGTGGAAATCCGCAGGACCAGGATGGAAGAATGAACATTCTCATATACCTGCGGTGTTTACTTCAATGGTGGGCTGTGTTCTATTGCTACTGTAACTGCCTTTTCAACAATGACCCCTTTACAACAACAACAAAAAACGATAAAAAATAAGCCAAAAAACAATCCCAAATCCTTGGCTTCCCCCCACCACACTTCCTCTCTATATCTATCTAAGTTCATCATCTATCTACCCCAGCTCAATTAACAGTAGCTCTACATACCACACACAGACATTCCGCCTGCCTTTCCAGGGTGTGAATTATTTAGCTGTGAATTATTAATAAATAATAACAAAGGACTCGGGGGAGACGCAGACGGTCAATTAGTCGAGGAGCAGAGTGAGCGCGAGCAGCGGGGGGGGGGGGGGGCACCGCGCATTAGGAGCAGAGCAAGGGGATCTTCAACACTGATCTGAACAGCGTCTCTGTGCGCCTCATCATTATCACCACTGCCCGTCAGACACAATTACCTCTGCCGCCCGCGCTCCATCTCAATGTCGCTTTCTCTCGACTTCAAACAACAGCCCGTCCCTCCATCTCGTAGCTCAATCCTGACTGGCACTGGCGCCTTGGCTTTGACATCCCTCCATTTTCTACTCCTCCTTCTTCTCGCTCTCTCTCTCTTTTTCTGTCTCTTTTACTGTCGATTGATTCAGTGTTTGTGTCTTTCAGTTCTTTCTTGCTTTGGGTGGCTTGTCTCTCTCTCTCTCTCACTCTCTCTCTCTCTCTCTCTCTCTCTCTCTCCCTCTCTCTCTCACTCTCTCTCTCTCTCTCTCTCTCTCTCTCTCTCTCTCCCTCTCTCTCTCTCTCTCCCCTTCTCTGTCTCTCTCTGTCAGACTAATTAATAAGAATTTGACTTATCATAGTTTGTCTGTGATGTTCCTCATACCTTTGATGTCTCCCACCTCAGTCAGTTTCTAGATATAATTAGACATTTCTGTGTTCACCCCTGTGTGTGTGTGTGCATTTTTTTGTGTGTGTGCATTTGTTTGTGTGTGTGTGTGTGTGTGTGTGTGTGTGTGTGTGTGTGCATGCGTCAGTGGGCATTTGTTTGTGTGCATGCGTTAGTGGGCATTTGTGTGTGTGTGTGTGTGTGTGTGTGTGTGTGTGTGTGTGTGTGTGTGTGTGTGTGTGTGTGTGTGTGTGTGTGTGTGTGTGTGTGTGGTGTGTGTGTGTGGTGTGTGGTGTGTGTGTGTGTGTGTGTGTGTGTGTGTGTGGTGTGTGTGGTGTGTGTGTGTGTGTGTGTGTGGTGTGTGTGGTGTGTGGTGTGTGTGGGTGTGTGTGTGTGTGTGTGTGTGTGTGTGTGGTGTGTGTGTGTGTGTGTGTGTGTGTGTGTGTGTGTGTGTGTGTGTGTGTGTGTGTGTGGTGTGTGTGGTGTGTGTGGTGTGTGTGTGTGTGTATGTGTGTGTGGTGTGTGTGTGTGTGTGTGTATGTGTGTGTGGTGTGTGTGTGTGTGCGTGTGTAATTTCAACCTTTCAAAATATGAACCGTGTCATTTTATTTTAATTGCATATTTGCTGTGAAGCCACAACATTAGTGATATTTCACTGCCACATTTACATCCATTAGAATGACGGAACATAGTTTATTCTTCAATTAACGTTGTCCTTTAATGTCTTGGCTCAAACATATCCAAACTAAGAGAATCGTCCCTCTATAATAGGACTTTAGCATACTTATCTACAGCGTTTTTCTGCTGAAAAGAAGGAGTATTTTATTTCCCACTATCACTCACTTAACTTGTTAGCTATAGTGCTAAGAAATAAGAACACATTGGACACTGATTTTCCACATTTCAGTTGATGCAGTATACATGCCACCTATGATTATGGCAGTGATGAGCTCTACAGCAGAGTCTCACAACTCAATCGCTGGTTGAAAACTGTTTTCTGCCCCTCCCAAAAGATAGAATTTGTAGATAATTGGCCCTCTTTCTGGGACTCACCCACAAACAGGACCAAGCCTGGCCTGTTGAGGAGTGACGGACTCCATCCTAGCTGGAGGGGTGCTCTCATCTTATCTACGAACATAGACATGGCTCTAACTCCCCTAGCTCCACAATGAAATAGGGTGCAGGCCAGGCAGCATGCTGTTAGCCAGCCTGCCAGCTTAGAGGAGTCTGCCACTAGCACAGTCAGTGTAGTCAGCTCAGCTATCCCCATTGAGACCGTGTCTGTGCATCGATCTAGGTTGGGCAAAACTAAACATGGTGGTGTTCGCCTTAGCAATCTCACTAGAATAAAGACCTCCTCCATTCCTGCCATTATTGAAAGAGATCGTGATACCTCACATCTCAAAATAGGGCTACTTAATGTTAGATCCCTCACTTAAAAGGCAGTTATAGTCAATGAACTAATCACTGATCATAATCTTGATGTGATTGGCCTGACTGAAACATGACTTAAGCCTGATGAATTTACTGTGTTAAATGAGGCCTCACCTCCTGGTTACACTAGTGACTATATCCCCGTGCATCCCGCAAAGGCGGAGGTGTTGCTAACATTTACGATAGCAAATTTAAATGTACAAAAAAAACCAATGATGTTTTCGTCTTTTGAGCTTCTAGTCATGAAATCTATGCAGCCTACTCACTCACTTTTTATAGCTACTGTTTACAGGCCTCCTGGGCCATATACAGCGTTACTCACTGAGTTCCCTGAATTCCTATCGGAGATTGTAGTCATAGCAGATAATATTCAAATTTTTGGTGACTTTAACATTCACATGGAACAGTCCACAGACCCACTCCAAAAGGCTTTCGGAGCCATCAGCGACTCAGTGGGTTTTGTCCAACATGTCTCTGGATCTACTCACTGCCACAGTCATACTCTGGACCTAGTTTTGTCCCGTGGAATAAATGTTGTGGATCTTAATGTTTTTCCTCATAATCCTGGACTATCGGACCACCATTTTATTACGTTTGCAGTCGCAACAAATAATCTGCTCAGACCCCAACCAAGGAGCAACAAAAGTCGTGCTATAAATTCTCAGACAACCCAAAGATGCCTTGATGCCCTTCCAGACTCCCTCTGCCTACCCAAGGACATCAGAGGACAAAAATCAGTTAACCACCTAACTGAGGAACTCAATTTAACCTTGCACAATACCCTAGATGCAGTTGCACCCTTAAAAACTAAAAACATTTGTCATAAGAAACTAGCTCCCTGGTATACAGAAAATACACGGGCTCTGAAGCAAGCTTTCAGAAAATTGGAACGGAAATGGCACCACACCAAACTGGAAGTCTTCCAACTAGCTTGGAAAGACAGTACCGTGCAGTATCGAAGAGCCCTCACTGCTGCTCGATCATCCTATTTTTTCAACTTATTTGAGGAAAATAAGAACAATCCGAAATGTATTTTTGATACTGTCGCAAAGCTAACTAAAAAGCAGCATTCCCCAAGAGAGGATGGCTTTCACTTCAGCAGTAATAAATTCATGAACTTCTTTGAGGAAAAGATCATGATCATTAGAAAGCAAATTACGGACTCCTCTTTAAATCTGTGTATTCTTCCAAAGCTCCATTGTCCTGAGTCTGCACAACTCTGCCAGGACCTAGAATCAAGGGAGACACTAAAGTGTTTTAACACTATATCTCTTGACACTGATGAAAACAATCATGGCCTCTAAACCTTCAAGCTGCATACTGGACCCTATTCCAACTAAACTACTGAAAGAGCTGCTTCCTGTGCTTGGCCCTCCTATGTTGAACATAATAAACGGCTCTCTATCCACCGGATGTGTACCAAACTCACTAAAAGTGGCAGTAATAAAGCATCTCTTGAAAAAGCCAAATCTTGACCCAGAAAATATAAAAAACTATCGGCCTATATCGAATCTTCCATTCCTCTCAAAACTGTTAGAAAAAGCTGTTGCGCAGCAACTTACTGCCTTCCTGAAGACAAACAATGTACATGAAACGCTTCAGTCTGGTTTTAGACCCCATCATAGCACTGAGACTGCACTTGTGAAGGTGGTAAATGACCTTTTAATGGCGTCAGACCGAGGCTCTGCATCTGTACTCGTGCTCCTAGATTTTAGTGCTGCTTTTGATACCATCGATCACCACATTCTTTTGGAAAGATTGGAAACCCAAATTGGTCTACACGGACAAGTTCTGGCCTGGTTTAGATCTTATCTGTCAGAAAGATATCAGTTTGTCTCTGTGAATGGTTTGTCCTCTGACAAATCAACTGTAAATTTCGGTGTTCCTCAAGGTTCTGTTTTAGGACCACTATTGTTTTCACTATATATTTTACCTCTTGGGGATGTCATTCGAAAACATAATGTTAAATTTCACTGCTATGCGGATGACACAAAGCTGTACATTTCAATGAAACATGGTGAAGCCCCAAAATTGCCCTCGCTAGAGGCCTGTGTTTCAGACATAAGGAAGTGGATGGCTGCAAACTCGGACAAAACAGAGATGCTTGTTCTAGGTCCCAAGAAACAAAGAGATCTTCTGTTGAATCTGACAATTAATCTTGATGGTTGTACAGTCGTCTCAAATAAAACTGTGAAGGACCTCGGCGTTACTCTGGACCCTGATCTCTCTTTTGAAGAACATATCAAGACTGTTTCAAGGACAGCTTTTTTCCATCTACGTAACATTGCAAAAATCAGAAACTTTCTGTTCAAAAATGATGCAGAAAAATTAATCCATGCTTTTGTTACTTCTAGGTTGGACTACTGCAATGCTCTACTTTCCGGCTACCCGGATAAAGCACCAAATAAACTTCAGTTAGTGCTAAATATGGCTGCTAGAATCCTGACTAGAACCAAAAAATTTGATCATATTACTCCAGTGCTAGCCTCCCTACACTGGCTTCCTGTTAAGGCAAGGGCTGATTTCAAGGTTTTACTGCTAACCTACAAAGCATTACATGGGCTTGCTCCTACCTATCTTTGCGATTTGCTCCTGCCGTACATACCTACACGTACGCTATGGTCACAAGACGCAGGCCTCCTAATTGTCCCTAGAATTTCTAAGCAAACAGCTGGAGGCAGGGCTTTCTCCTATAGAGCTCCATTTTTATGGAATGGTCTGCCTACCCATGTGAGAGACGCAGACTCGGTCTCAACATTTAAGTCTTTACTGAAGACTCATCTCTTCAGTAGGTCCTATGATTGAGTGTAGTCTGGCCCAGGAGTGTGAAGGTGAATGGAAAGGCTCTGGAGCAACAAACCGCCCTTGCTGTCTCTGCCTAGCCGGTTCCCCTCTCTCCACTGGGATTCTCTGCCTCTAACCCTATTACAGGGGCTGAGTCACTGGCTTATTGGTGTTCTTCCATGCCGTCCCTAGGAGGGGTGCGTCACTTGAGTGGGTTGAGTCACTGACGTGGTCTTCCTGTCTGGGTTGCCCCCCCCCCCTTGGGTTGTACCGTGGCGGAGATCTTTGTGGGCTATACTCGGCCTTGTCTCAGGATGGCAAGTTGGTGGTTGAAGGTATCCCTCTAGTGGTGTGGGGGCTGTGCTTTGGCAAAGTGAGTGGGGTTATATCCTTCTTGTTTGGCCCTATCCGGGGGTATCATCGGACGGGGCCACAGTGTCTCCTGACCCCTCCTGTCTCAGCCTCCAATATTTATGCTGCAGTAGTTTATGTGTCGGGGGGCTAGGGCCAGTCTGTTATATCTGGAGTATTTCTCCTGTCTTAACCTGTGTGAATTTAAGTATGCTCTCTCTAATTCTCTCTTCTCTCTCCCAGTCCACCTGGCCGTGCTGCTGCTCCAGTTTTCAACTGTTCTGCCTGCGGCTATGGAACCCTGACCTGTTCACCGGACGTGCTACCTGTCCCAGACCTGCTGTTTTCAACTCTCTAGAGACAGCAGGAGCGGTAGAGATACTCTCAATGATCGGCTATGAAAAGCCAACTGACATTTACTCTTGAGGTGCTGACTTGTTGCACCCTCGACAACTACTGTGATTATTATTATTTGACCATGCTGGTAATTTATGAACATTTGAAGATCTTGGCCATGTGCTGTTATAATCTCCACCCGGCACAGCCAGAAGAGGACTGGCCACCCCTCATAGCCTGGTTCCTCTCTAGGTTTCTTCCTAGGTTTTGGCCTTTCTAGGGAGTTTTTCCTAACCACCGTGCTTCTACACCTGCATTGCTTGCTATTTGGAGTTTTAGGCTGGGTTTCTGTACAGCACTTTGAGATATCAGCTGATGTAAGAAGGGCTATATAAATAAATTTGATTTGAGTAAGGAGCAATGAGGAGAAGAAACCACTAGATGGAGCTAAATATACACGTGCAAGTAGATTTATCAATGTAGTGCCTGTGGATCCTACTTTTCTGGACCTCTCTTCCTGAAGCTTATGTGTTATTCTCTACTTTACGCACAGTCTCTGCTTTACTTGTAGAGAACCGGCTACTCAGTTCAATAAAGTTAGATCAAAGCTGAATCAATGTCTGCAAGATCACATAATGAGGACATTCTATATAGAACCGAATATAGCAGGGTAGTATAACGTTACTTTAAGACAAAAACACCACCTCATTTCTTAAGATTTTAGGAGGATTGTGAAAATGGTCTAATTTTTCTCAAATGTGGCCACAACTCATTAGCACTCGCCATCACGCAAAATATGTGCTTTGATTGAAACTAAATACAGGTAGGCTATGCTACAGTTTATCATCGCTGTCTGCTCTAATGATGCGTTCATAACCAATTGGGAAGGTGGTATTTCCCACATAGGACTGGGCAAAATCCAGCTGGAGATGTCCTACTGGTTTGAAGGAAGCAAGACGGTGGATGCTGGTTGGAAGAGCGCACTTGTTTGAGATGGAAAAGCGTTGTGGTAGCTTTTGATGAAGAAGAACATCAAGACGAAGCAGCTGCTTTATAAGTGGGATGCGCTGTTGAGTGCTACATCCCGAGAGGATCGTGCTGATTGTACGGAGATTGTGACAGCCGGTTAAATGGCGCCCCTTGAGAAAGCAAGAACAAAATGTATGTCAGGACAAGTGCAGTATTATCATAAGGAGACGTATACTTGGAATACGGAGGAGGAATGGAGGGAAAATGAGAGGGAGAGGAGGTCTAAGAGAGAGAGGGAAGAAGAGGGTGAGCTCGAGTCGGTTAAAAATGGCTGAAAAAGAGAGATTGTTAAAGAAGAATGGTAGAAAGTGTAAGCAGAGGGAGCTGAAGACAGTAGGAGAAATGGAAGTGAATGAGGGTGAAGTATCGGAGGTGGAAGGTGTGGTGAAGTTCTCGGGGGCCGAGGCTTGTACCGAGGGTCAGGATAAAGATGAGTCTGTGCCTTTTGGCTGATCCATTTGTGGTTTCAGGGTGGGTGAAAACAGAGTTGGGTGCTGTGGAATCGGTGAGTTGAACCAGAAGTGGTCTTGAGATAATTGTTTGTGTTTCTGCTGGTCAGAGGGAGAAGGCACTCCACGTTAAACGAATGGGGGCAAGAAATGTGAATTGTTTTGCTCTCAAGAAAAGGGCACCATTGAAAGGTGTGATTACTGGGGTAGCAGTAAATGTAAAAATTGACCAACTGAAGGGGAAGATTCCAGGTGTTTGTGATGCTCGTCGTTTGGTGCAACGCAGACAGAGTGGCGTGAGTGGTGAAACAGAAATCATTGTCTGTTCTTTGAGTTTTGATGTTGAGTCTTTGCCCGACAAAGTGATGTTAGGATATATAAGTTATCCTGTATGAGCTTTTGTGTCAAATACAGTACATTGTTACAGGTGTCAAAGTCTCAACCATGGACACTCTTACTGACTGTTGTGGCTGCTTCGCCTGATGTATTGTTGTCTCTACCTTCTTGCCCTTTGTGCTGTTGTCTGTGCCCAATAATGTTTGTACCATGATTTGTGCTGCTACCATGTTATGCTGCTGCCATGTTGTTTTGCTACCATGTTGTTGTCATGTTGTGTTGCTACCATGTTGTTGTCATGTTGTGTTGCTACCATGCTAAGTTGTTATCTTAGGTCTCTCTTTATGTAGTGTTGTCTCTCTTGTCGTGATGTGTGTTTTGTCCTATATATTTATTATATTTTTAATCGCAGCCCCCGTCCCCGCAGGAGGTCTTTTGCCTTTTGGTAGGCCGTCGTTGTAACTAAGAATTTGTTCTTAACTGACTTGCCTAGTTAAATAAAGGTTAAAACAATTTTTTACTAAATAAAAAAATTGACATGTGGCAGCAGTGTAGAAGGGAGGTCCCTAGGTGTGAGAAGCGTGCAGAAGGGCATGAGACAAAGGAATGTGTAGCGTTGGGGAAAGTAGTGGTATGTGTTAATTGTAGGGGTGCACATGGGGCTGGGGATCAGAAATGTCCCATGCGAGAGAGGTAGGTTGAGGTTTCCAGGGTTAGAGTAGTGCAGAAGATGTCATATGCTGAGACAGTGAAGAAAGTAGAGGAAGATGGGTCAAGAGGGAGGGATCCTGAGAGGAGTGGTGTAGTAGTAGATCTGTACCAGTACAGAGGGAGGGATCCTGAGAGGAGTGGTGTAGTAGTAGATCTGTACCAGTACAGAGGGAGGGATCCTGAGAGGAGTGGTGTAGTAGTAGATCTGTACCAGTACAGAGGGAGAGATCCTGAGAGGAGTGGTGTAGTAGTAGATCTGTACCAGTACAGAGGGAGGGATCCTGAGAGGAGTGGTGTAGTAGTAGATCTGTACCAGTACAGAGGGAGGGATCCTGAGAGGAGTGGTGTAGTAGTAGATCTGTACCAGTACAGAGGGAGGGATCCTGAGAGGAGTGGTGTAGTAGTAGATCTGTACCAGTACAGAGGGAGAGATCCTGAGAGGAGTGGTGTAGTAGTAGATCTGTACCAGTACAGAGGGAGGGATCCTGAGAGGAGTGGTGTAGTAGTAGATCTGTACCAGTACAGAGGGAGGGATCCTGAGAGGAGTGGTGTAGTAGTAGATCTGTACCAGTACAGAGGGAGGGATCCTGAGAGGAGTGGTGTAGTAGTAGATCTGTACCAGTACAGAGGGAGGGATCCTGAGAGGAGTGGTGTAATAGTAGATCTGTACCAGTACAGAGGGAGGGATCCTGAGAGGAGTGGTGTAGTAGTAGATCTGTACCAGTACAGAGGGAGGGATCCTGAGAGGAGTGGTGTAGTAGTAGATCTGTACCAGTACAGAGGGAGGGATCCTGAGAGGAGTGGTGTAGTAGTAGATCTGTACCAGTACAGAGGGAGGGATCCTGAGAGGAGTGGTGTAGTAGTAGATCTGTACCAGTACAGAGGGAGGGATCCTGAGAGGAGTGGTGTAGTAGTAGATCTGTACCAGTACAGAGGGAGGGATCCTGAGAGGAGTGGTGTAGTAGTAGATCTGTACCAGTACAGAGGGAGGGATCCTGAGAGGAGAGGTGTAGTAGTAGATCTGTACCAGTACAGAGGGAGGGATCCTGAGAGGAGTGGTGTAGTAGTAGATCTGTACCAGTACAGAGGGAGGGATCCTGAGAGGAGAGGTGTAGTAGTAGATCTGTACCAGTACAGAGGGAGGGATCCTGAGAGGAGTGGTGTAGTAGTAGATCTGTACCAGTACAGAGGGAGGGATCTTGAGAGGAGTGGTGTAGTAGTAGATATGTACCAGTACAGAGGGAGGGATCCTGAGATGAGTGGTGTAGTAGTAGATCTGTACCAGTACAGAGGGAGGGATCCTGAGAGGAGTGGTGTAGTAGTAGATCTGTACCAGTACAGAGGGAAGGATCCTGAGAGGAGTGGTGTAGTAGTAGATTAGTACCAGTACAGAGGGAGGGATCCTGAGAGGAGTGGTGTAGTAGTAGATATGTACCAGTACAGAGGGAGGGATCCTGAGAGGAGTGGTGTAGTAGTAGATCTGTACCAGTACAGAGGGAGGGATCCTGAGAGGAGTGGTGTAGTAGTAGATCTGTACCAGTACAGAGGGAGGGATCCTGAGATGAGTGGTGTAGTAGTAGATCTGTACCAGTACAGAGGGAGGGATCCTGAGAGGAGTGGTGTAGTAGTAGATCTGTACCAGTACAGAGGGAGGGATCCTGAGAGGAGTGGTGTAGTAGTAGATCTGTACCAGTACAGAGGGAGGGATCCTGAGAGGAGTGGTGTAGTAGTAGATCTGTACCAGTACAGAGGGAGGGATCCTGAGAGGAGTGGTGTAGTAGTAGATCTGTACCAGTACAGAGGGGGGGATCCTGAGAGGAGTGGTGTAGTAGTAGATCTGTACCAGTACAGAGGGAGGGATCCTGAGATGAGTGGTGTAGTAGTAGATCTGTACCAGTACAGAGGGAGGGATCCTGAGAGGAGTGGTGTAGTAGTAGATCTGTACCAGTACAGAGGGAGGGATCCTGAGAGGAGTGGTGTAGTAGTAGATCTGTACCAGTACAGAGGGAGGGATCCTGAGAGGAGTGGTGTAGTAGTAGATCTGTACCAGTACAGAGGGAGGGATCCTGAGAGGAGTGGTGTAGTAGTAGATCTGTACCAGTACAGAGGGAGGGATCCTGAGAGGAGAGGTGTAGTAGTAGATCTGTACCAGTACAGAGGGAGGGATCCTGAGAGGAGTGGTGTAGTAGTAGATCTGTACCAGTACAGAGAGGAGTGGTGTAGTAGTAGATCTGTACCAGTACAGAGGGATGGGCCGTCAAGTGATATATGTTTCAGTAAGATTGGATTTATGCGTTTATAGCAATGGTTATCACCTGTACTGCAGGGGTGGAACGTAAGTCGCAGACAATTGTGGTTGGTTGTGGTGGCAGCTGCAGAGAGGTATTTGGGTGTGTGAGACTTGACATCAGAAGAGTTCCAGGGTGTGTTAAGTGGTGATGTCCCATCCCTTCAGGTTGTTGGCCTGAGGGAGGACTAAATACATTTAAATAGTGGAGTAGGGTGGTGGTATTGATTTATTTTTTTGTGAGTGTAGAGTTAGATGGTAAGGTATTTGTTTATTTGATTATTTCTTTTCCAAGCAAAGTATAAGGGAGTTGTACTCCAGTCTAGTAGGTGGCGGTAACATTTATTGGAGGCCAACTGCCGTTAAACCCCTTCGAAGAAGAAGGAAAATCCAGCTGAAGGGCCCTCTTACTGGTAATTACTAGTGGGGGACTCATCTAACATCCTTGATCTCCGACTTCTCCCACGTGCTGAACACTGACGTCATATATTAAGAAAATTACCTGGATAATGGCATTTTCGGGAGTTAAATGCAACAAAACATTATTTATAAAGAGCAATCTATTAATATGGTTTTTGAACACTATAATTTGTTTGTGAGCATGATAGCTGTACTTGTAATTTATGGTTGACGCAGCTTGTCTGCCATTAGCCAATCGGCATTTTTCAATGAGTTCAAAGCACGTGAATGCATCCAACTTGCATTTACGACTTCACAACTGGTAATTACCACCTTTTCCACTTTGTTATGAACGCAGCTTTAAAATTCGCCTAACGTCCATAATTCGAAACAACACTGTATTGCGCAAGAAGATCTAAATGCATATCCCCATGAAACTGATTGAGATCAAATGGTTGGTGTGCAGATGAATTATCCTTCACGATTGACAGTGAGAAATATGAAGGGAGGGAGGGTGACGACAAAAATCTGGGTGTAAAGTCGAGGTAAAGAAACACGTGCACCTAACGTGATTCAGATCTCTGGGGCAAAGGGATCCGGGGGTCGAGACGAGGCGGGATGGTACAGTTACGTACGGATCCGCTGCCTCGGCCGTGTCAAGAATACATTCATTATATTGTCATGTTTATATGTGTCCACAGGGTGGCAGTGTAGTCTTTGAATCTGTTTTAATAATGTTGGCGGGAGCTATCAATAATATATGAATTATACTGTAATGCTTATCTGTAGCCACAAGATGTCACTGTAGGCTTCGAACCGATTTTAATAATGGCGGGGGAGCTATACCATCGTTACTGAGCTACGTATGAGGTGTTCATTTGCTCAAGTCGATGACCAATTGGGCTATACGCATGGTGGCATTGTAATATAACTGTTAAAATGTGTATATGTATCGAATGCACTTTTCAACACTGAATACTGAATAGGCAATGAATTTGTGATTAGGATATTTACTGTAAACTCATTAAATAGATCAATCTTCTCCTGAATTTGAGGCTCACAAACTGAGGTCACAATAATATCACCGTAAAGAAGAACAGTTCATGGTCACTACAGTTAACAAGTCTTTACAATTATCCCCGTCTCCTTTTCACAACATATCCATCAACTGAATAGGAAACCTGATATCTTTCTCCATTAATATGGAACCTACCAGACTCCTCACCTCAGAGTGCTGAGCTTTAAACAAGTTTAAAACCATTAACCTTTTATTGCAGTGGGCTAAATCAGGGTCACACAGTGATTCTTGGTTGTCTTAAACAAACCTACTTGGAAACAGAAGAATGCACTTCACACACAAGAAGACACCTGTACCATGTCAGATATAGAGTTGAAATGTTTTACATTCTGAGTTTGCATCCCAATATTACACTTTATCACAGAAGGCTGAAATATAACAAAACGTTTTTGTTATATTAGTTTTTTTAATCATCTTCATTAATGATGAAATTATGAAAAATATGAATAACATTCCACCCATGAGGCAACTAGAAGGTGCTTTTGGTCGTTGACTGCAGGAAAGGGCTAGTACAATGTGTTTGATATCAGTCTCGTAGTAAATAACTTCACTGTTTGCTGAGGCTGAGTACATTCTCCCTCTCCCCACTCTCAGCGCATCATATAAATCTGGCCAGTGGAATAGCTGGCAGACAGTGTACAGTAGGTGGCCACGGTGCTCTGGCCTCAATTTCATTACTTTCTGTCTGTGTCCCAAATGGCACCATACTCCCTATGTAAGTGAACTGTTTTTGACCAGGGCCCTGGAATAGTAGTGCACTATATATAGGGAATGGGGTGCCATTTATGATGTACTTCTCTCTCTCTCTCAAGGCAAAGTAATGAATGATGGTTTAGAGCTGAAGTGGCCGTTAATATTGCCTGTGTATCCTGATACTCTTCCTTCCACTTTCTTCTTTCATCAGTGACCCCTGATTGCTGTTAAACCATCATGTCAGTTCAGTTCAGTGATTGTAATGGGATAGATTATAGATCAGGGGTCAGGGGTCACTGATGAAAGAAGTTAGTGAAAGGAAGAGCAATATGATTGCTGTTAACCCATCGTGTCAGTTCAGTGATTGTAAAGGGACAGATTATAGAGGTAGCATCTTGTACATTGTGTATGACATGTTTTCTTTTTGCCTCTTTTCTAAGCCTTTCTAGTTTACGATCTGGGAGAGTAGCCAATCTCCAGAGTTGTCTCTGGCCCTGTTAAGCTTGGGCACCACCCGACCTTCTCCATTTTTATAATAAGGTGATAGACTGAATGTCATTTGTCCTGCTGCTTGTCCCACTGCTCCCTCACTTACATACAATTAAATTAATTTAGCAGTCCCTTTCCATAGCATCAACTGCTGCTGGCCTTGAAGGTCAGTATCTGTCTGATAAATGACATCACAAAATACCCTGTATTAGGCCTACATTCTAGGGTATAAACATTCTAGGATATATACATTCTAGGATATAGACATTCTAAGATATAGACATTCTAGGGTATAGACATTCTAGGGTATAGACATTCTAAGATATAGACATTCTAGGATATAGACATTCTAGGATATAGACATTCTAGGGTATAGACATTCTAAGATATAGACATTCTAGGGTATCGACATTCTAGGATATAGACATTCTAGGGTATAGACATTCTAGGGTATAGACATTCTAGGGTATAGACATTCTAGGATATAGACATTCTAGGATATAGACATTCTAGGGTATAGACATTCTAAGATATAGACATTCTAGGATATAGACATTCTAGGATATAGACATTCTAAGATATAGACATTCTAGGGCATAGACATTCTAGGATATAGACATTCTAGGGTATAGACATTCTAAGATATAGACATTCTAGGATATAGACATTCTAGGATATAGACATTCTAGGATATAGACATTCTAAGATATAGACATTCTAGGGTATAGACATTCTAGGATATAGACATTCTAGGGTATAGACATTCTAGGGTATAGACATTCTAGGATATAGACATTCTAGGATATAGACATTCTAGGGTATAGACATTCTAAGATATAGACATTCTAGGATATAGACATTCTAGGATATAGACATTCTAAGATATAGACATTCTAGGGTATAGACATTCTAGGATATAGACATTCTAGGATATAGACATTCTAGGATATAGACATTCTAGGATATAGACATTCTAGGGTATAGACATTCTAGGATATAGACATTCTAGGATATAGACATTCTAGGGTATAGAGATTGTACTAGCTACACACACACACACACACACACACACACACACACACACACACACACACACACACACACACACACACACACACACACACACACACACACACACACACACACACACTCTCTCTCTCTCTGTGATGTTAAAATATTAATGAAGCATATGCAGTGGCTGGATCAATAGCGTGGGCAACTGTCCCAGTCTGTACAGGTTGGCTGTGCCACAGTAGATTGCCATTTTGTACCACCGACCAGATGGATGACGATATTAATAGTTCATATAGCTGGGAATGAGGCCCTTGCAAATGACTCTGCTATTGACCACCACACACACACACACACACACACACACACACACACACACACAGAGAGACACACACACACACACACACACAGAGACACCTTTTTGTTGGGTAGTCTATATTATCCCAGCAGTGGGTTTGAAATATGATGTAATTTTATGTCATTGTACTTCCTTAACCTCTAACAGAATAGATTGCTTTAATAAAACCTCAACTGGAAGCCCATTCTGTTGATTGAAAACTCTGATATTCTAAAAGGAATCCACTCTTCATGCTATATTATATAAGATACGGTATTATTAAAATCATGTGTGTGTAAAACGATAGGAATGAATGAAATTCATCCAATTTGACATGTATTCTTTTTAGTTTTTATGACATGTCCATGCATTGCATGTTGACATGCCGCCATGCTGCATGGCCCATTCATACCCGACCTCTACCATTGTGACAGCCACCAAAGCGAAGAGAATAAAGTCTGTCACGCGGGCGCGCTCTGCTTGTCACCACTGACTGCTGCACACAGAGGAAACGCTGCTCTCTCTCTCGGGCTGTGCTCAGACCCTATCTCTTATCTCATCCGCCCTCGGTCTGTTTACACGCAAAACAGTCCGTTGTTGACTGGAATACGATACGAAGATCCTGCTTCTAGGCAGGTTTTCTACAAGTGTTCTTCTGCTCAGTATGCCAGAACGCATGGACTAATTTAACGACGATGGCTTCGTTGCGAATGTTCGCCAAACTCCGGGCTGGAGTTGTCGGATGTACTGAACCGTTCCTCTACGCACTCAAAACAACCCGATCTCCGGTGAAATTACTGCATACGGTAAACTGAAACTACGGTGTGGGAGTAGTACGTTGTAGCAAGAGTTTATAGATGGGACCGCCGCGTCGTTATGTAAACATCCAAACTAGTGTTTTGTGTCTTCACAAGTTTTGCACAGTAGTCTGTTATTGTCGGCCTGCACCGTAAATGCTCTGTTGGTTTGGGAAACCGGTTGTAGAGTTCCAATGAACTGTCAAATGGTGAGATTGTTGAGCGAGGGTGTTATGCATGTCGTCGTTTCCATCTTAAACTGCACTACTTTGAAGTACACTAGATTGTAACAGAATTACGGATCCTTGAAGTAATCAATAGGCCTACGGTGAAAAGGATATAGGCAGTCTAGAGAATACAGTGATGCATTTAAATTAGCCAAGCATTCAATCGAGAGAGGGGTTTCCCATCCATTCCGTCACGTCTTGACATGTTGTTAAATGAGGAATAAATAGCTTTCCTCTCAGAATATAGTCATATGATGTAGTGAAACTGAATGCAGAAGACAGGTTGGTGATCACACACACACACACACACACACACACACACACACACACACACACACACACACACACACACCAACCCTCGAATTGAACGATTCTCTCTCGCTCTGTCTCTTTGTTCTCCTTTTCCCCTCTTGGCGTCACTCTCCTTAGCTTCAGATGACTGCACTAAAGTGTCACCTATCCCATGCATAATGGATAAGTTACTGTAAGAGCTCAGTGATTTCCTAACTAGAATGTCAACACCATGTCACCCAGAGTGTTGGCATGACAGTGAATAATAATAATATGTAGACCCCTGGGACTCCTGGTAGGAGAGCTAATGAGGTTCTTCTCCAAGTTAATGAAGATCGCAATGTGAGTTATGTGAGATTAATATAAACATCATGCAACACTGAACAAAGTGTGTGTGTGTGTGTGTGTGTGTGTGTGTGTGTGTGTGTGTGTGTGTGTGTGTGTGTGTGTGTGTGTGTGTGTGTGCTGTCTGGCCTCCTTAATGAACTGTTTCATTAGAATGGTGGCTGTCTGGCAGACACCTGTCAGCTAAGCACAAGAGTGTTGTTAGGCCTCTCCAAGGAAGGTGCAGCCAGCCCTACCAATATCACATGGGCTGTCTTGGCCCAGGGCTGTACTTTGATCCCAATAGACATGTCCCTCTACCACCCATACCTACTACTGCCGCTGTACTGTATCTCTCTCTCCCCCTGCAGTTGTTGCAAGACAGCTAGGTCATTCTGTGGGGAATTACATTTGTGCAATGCCATCACATATAGTGAATAAACTAAGTGTACAAAACATTCCATGACACAGACTGAACAGGTGAAAGCTATGATCCCTTATTGATGTCACTTGTTTAATCCACTTCAATCAAGTGTAGACGAAGGGGAGGAGACCGGTTAAATAAGGATTTTTAAGCCTTGAGACAATTGAGAATGTCTGCCATTCGGAGGGTGAATGGGCAAGACAAAAGATTAAAGTGAGTGGGGTATGGTAGTGGGTGTCATGCGCACTGGTTTCTGTCAAGAACCGCAACGCTGCTGGGTTTTTCACGCTGAACAGTTTCTTCTTTGTCTCAAGAATGGTCCACCACCCAAAAGACATCCAGCCAACTTGACACAACTGTGGGAAGGAAGCGTTGGAGTCAACATGGACCAGCATCCCTGTGGAACAGCTTTCCACACCTTGTAGAGTCAACGCCCCGATGAATTGAGACTGTTCTGAGGGCAAAAGGTGGGGGGGGGGGGTGTAACTGACTATTAGGAAGGTGTTCCTAATGTGGGGGTATACTCGGTGTACAATTACCCCACATTTTCTACACAGCACCACACATCACTGTCAGCCAGAATGGAAGGGGGAGTTGAGTTTTCATAGTCACACATCAATGACTATCACCACAGAACATCTGGGTAGATTGATACTCTTGTGAACGCAGCTCCGCTCCGGAGGGGGGGGGGGGGGGGGGTCATCAAAGCAACAACATGACACTGATAGAGCATCGTCGTCGCCCCCCCCCCCCAGACACCGACAGAAGCACGCACACACAGTGTTTATCTGCTCCTGACAGGCCCTCTTGTCTGATGAGTCGGTGTGTAATAGAGAGGCTTTTATCCATCTAGAGCCGTGATTGGAGGGAATTACAGGAGTCAGTCGTCCAATCACTAGACCCGACTGGCTGCCCATCTATCTGTTTGTCAGGGTCGTGTTCAGCAGGGAACCGTTTGTGTAATTAATGCTCGGATAAGCTTATTTACTATTAGGTATTGATTGATTTTTCCCTCTTTATGCGGTGCGAGCTGAACACAACACCGGAAGAATTATCACAGTGAATTATTGTAATGTTTGTTTATGTGTCAGTTAATCCCGTAAGGGATGGGATGCCAACGGTTGATTTGACAGGAAAATAAAATGTCACTCATTCATTCATACATGGTCTTCTCAATGGACAAGATGGGCAGTAGCTTTTCCCCCGGTCTCCTTTTCACAACATATCCACCAACTGAATAGGAAACCTGATATCTTTCTCCATTAATATGGAACCTACCAGACTCCTCACCTCAGAGTGCTGAGCATTAAAACAGTTTAAAGCCCAGAAGTGCGTTTATTAGCTACTGCAGTAAAAGGATGTTGTGTTTGGAGATGAAAACCCCTGCGGTTATTTTTAACTGTATGTGTTAGTCATTGTAGCTTGCATGATTCCAGACTGTCAGGGCCACTTCCCATCTCGATCTGCCTTTGTGAAACAAGAGCACTTTGGTTCGACCCAGATAAGCTAACATGAAAAATGCTGAGTTGGGAGGAGTTGAGGAGTAATGGGGTATATGAATTTCAAACGTTTGAACCATGTATCAAATATGGGCTGTATGTCCTTCAATATGTCCTTACACATGTCCAGGGGGTATAAGCCAAACATTAACAGCAGGAAGCTAGGCGCTTGGTTCTACTCTGCTCTCCCCCCTGTCTCTCTCTCTCTCCCTCTCTGTGTCTCTCTCCCTCTCTGTGTCTCTCTCTCTCTCGCTCTCTCTCGCTCTCTCTCGCTCTCTCTCGCTCTCTCTCTCTCGCTCTCTCTCGCTCTCTCTCGCTCTCTCTCGCTCTCTCTCGCTCTCTCTCTCTCGCTCTCTCTCTCTCTCTCGCTGTGTCTTTCTGTCTGTGGCTATCAAATCAATGATGACGCAGATAGATAATAATATTAATAGTAATAATAATAGGAAAAATAATAATACTCAATGAGTAATAACAATGAACAGGACAAGACAGAAATAAATGAATGAGGACAATTAAATAGTTAAGACAGTTAGCGATGTTATTATGGGTGTGGCAGGAGGTTACGTATTTTGCAGGTTATATGGCACGAAAGGTCTCTCTCTCGCTCTCTCTGCACACCCCACACTGCAACAGTGTGTGGTGGCTTTAGCGACACGGGTCATATTTCACTACAGTATGACAGTAATTGGGAGACTGGGGAGCCAGAGCGCCATGGTATCCAACCACTCAACCACTCTATCCATCCATCGTTATTCTAGCCATCCATGCTGCCGTTTGCATGGCATTTGCCTGGGGACTGAAGCTATAGTCACTCCTTTGTCAGACCTCAATTGGATAAAATCAGCTGTTGTATAGTGGGCTGTCATTTTAAAGGTTTATGGCTGCATATTGCTACCACTGCACTCCCGTACTCCTGGTTTATAACCAGAGCCTATTGGGGATTTATCCTGATTTTAATGGGAAATGTGGGTTGCCAAATAATATCCTCCAAAAAGCCAGGAGAGTGGAGTTGTAATTTTGCTCGCTGCTTAACTGTTGGCCCACAGAACAACAAACTATGAGGATGGTAATGATGGATGTTCCTATTAATCTGTAGTGAGAGAGTGAGCGAGACCCCCCCCCCCCCCCAGGAGTGGACAGCTGCAGAGCAAGAACTAGCCAACTCACTGTCACTAATTCACCTCCAGCTAAACCAGACTTGTCAGAACTCATTAGTTGTAGCATCCAGCCTTATTCCACACTCAATATAACCATCATTGCTTTCTTCAGTTCTACACAGCCTCCTAGTCAAGAGTCCATCCTGCTATTCCATTTGTGTAGCCGTAATTGTTTTGCTCAGGTCTGCACCACTAGCTTCAATCACGTAGGCCTTTAAATGCCTTGCAGAACTTGGGCCATTGACAAACCGCTTTCAAACCAGCTAGTAACAAAAAATATCCATTGTAGTCCGAGGCCAAATAGGAACTATTAGTCGAGGTTTGATTCATCACACCCTGGATTTTACAATGCCCAGGGAATCAATGTAATGAATGTGGTATCCGTTTAGAGACTCTTCATTAGTATTCCCATCCCCCAACGGGACCGCACCACTCCCGTTTATTATAGAGTGGGGATGTGTCCCAAATGGCACCCTATTACCTGTTTAGTGCACTACTTTTGACCAGGCCCCAACAGTTGGGACGCAGCCTAGCAGTCAGAAGATGGATGGTGGGACGCCACTCAGGCAGAGAGGTTTACGTGTCTACCGTGCTCCCATTCTGTGTGTCAATACCATTCTCTGTGACTGCATCACCACTCGTCTTTGTGAGAGGAATTGACGTGTTGAACGCACCGAACTGTCTGTTCAAACAGCTAACACACAGCTCAGACACGTACACAGACCCCACAGGACATGCCACCAGGGGTCTCTTCACAGTCACCAAGTCCAGAATAGACTGGGAACCACACAGTAGTACATAGAGCCGTGACTACATGGAACTCTCTTCCACATCAAGTAACTCAGTCAAACAGTAAAATCAGATTTAAAAAGCACAAAGCGCACTGTGAAGACACACACACACACACTGTAATATTGTAGTATTGTGGATATTATATTGTAGTATTAGAGTAATGATGTAATTATGTGTTGTAACTGTTTCATCCTGTTTGGAACCGTGGCAGCAGCTGATGGGGAGCATAATGTTTAAATACTAAATGGACATTAATACCTACTATTTCATAAATGGGTTGTGACAGAAAAACTGAGTGGTGATATTCCCTGAGAGGCTATTTGTCGCCAGTTTCCATAGGATTTCAGTCCTGTGGTATCCAGTAGAGGCTCAGTTTCCATAGGATTTCAGGCCTGTGGTATCCAGTAGAGGGTCAGTTTCCATAGGATTTCAGGCCTGTGGTATCCAGTAGAGGCTCAGTTTCCATAGGATTTCAGTCCTGTGGTATCCAGTAGAGGGTCAGTTTCCATAGGATTTCAGTCCTGTGGTATCCAGTAGAGGCCCAGTTTCCATAGGATTTCAGTCCTGTGGTATCCAGTAGAGGCCCAGTTTCCATAGGATTTCAGTCCTGTGGTATCCAGTAGAGGCCCAGTTTCCATAGGATTTCAGTCCTGTGGTATCCAGTAGAGGCACAGTTTCCATAGGATTTCAGGCCTGTGGTATCCAGTAGAGGCTCAGTTTCCATAGGATTTCAGGCCTGTGGTATCCAGTAGAGGCTCAGTTTCCATAGGATTTCAGTCCTGTGGTATCCAGTAGAGGCTCAGTTTCCATAGGATTTCAGTCCTGTGGTATCCAGTAGAGGGTCAGTTTCCATAGGATTTCAGTCCTGTGGTATCCAGTAGAGGCCCAGTTTCCATAGGATTTCAGTCCTGTGGTATCCAGTAGAGGCCCAGTTTCCATAGGATTTCAGGCCTGTGGTATCCAGTAGAGGCTCAGTTTCCATAGGATTTCAGTCCTGTGGTATCCAGTAGAGGCTCAGTTTCCATAGGATTTCAGTCCTGTGGTATCCAGTAGAGGGTCAGTTTCCATAGGATTTCAGTCCTGTGGTATCCAGTAGAGGCCCAGTTTCCATAGGATTTCAGTCCTGTGGTATCCAGTAGAGGCCCAGTTTCCATAGGATTTCAGTCCTGTGGTATCCAGTAGAGGCCCAGTTTCCATAGGATTTCAGTCCTGTGGTATCCAGTAGAGGCTCAGTTGAGATACTATTGAGATGCATTATCCTCCAAATGGAGTTCAAGAGTTGAAAGGAAATGTTTCTGCCTTTTTGAAGTTCTTTACCTCAGGGAATTAAAATCCAAAGACTGTAAAATAGGTAAAACCCATCTATATTCTAACCTTCAGAACGATACACTGGTGTTAAAGATTTGATCAGCTATAGTTAATCTACAACAGATAGGAATTACAACAGTAGTGACATTAACATACTATTTTCAGGCAATGTCAAGTAGTCTTGGACGGTATACTGTATATCAGGGTTATTTTGAAGTACCGACGGTATGCTTTTCAATATCGCCAAGTAGAAACATTTCTATTGTATGTTTACAAATGGCACATAGAGCAAACGTGACAATTCACTGTTGAGCAGCACAAGAGAGGTGATTCACTAATGTTTGCCCACTAAATATCTCAACCCTATGTTACATTTACATTTAAGTCATTTAGCAGACGCTCTTATCCAGAGCGACTTACAAATTGGTGCATTCACCTTATGATAACATGTTAACTGTCTTATTTTCTCCAGCTCAGAGCTCCAGCTATACATTTGGTTTGCTAACTTGCTAGCTGTAGGTGGCTAGCTTGCAAGATCACCCTGTGTTATAGAAGTCCACAAACTCTCTCTTCAAAAGTTGTCTAAACTGTCACCCAACAGAGAAGAATGTCTTATTGCCTCAGTGTCAGATTGCTGTCTGGTTACTCTGTCTGTCGGCTGGTTGGTTGGTTGATTGGCTGGTTGGTTGATTGGCTGGTTGGTTGATTGGCTGGTTGGTTGATTGGCTGGTTGGTTGATTGGCTGGTTGGTTGATTGGCTGGTTGGTTGATTGGCTGGTTGGTTGATTGGCTGGTTGGTTGGTGCTCTCCACTGCATACCAGTGGAGGCTGCAGAGGGGAGGACGGCTCATAATAATGGCTGGAATGGTACCAAACGTGGTTGATACCATTCCATTGAATCCATTCCAGACATTACTATGAGCCGTCCTCCCCCCAGCAGCCTCCCCTGCTATGCAGGTTGGCGGGTTTGTGGGGTCAACCTGCTATCATTGTTTAGGCCTATAACTAAGGAGTTAAAAAGACAGCTGGTTCAGTTGCTCTATTAGAATGGAACCTTTTTCTGCCAAGCGTGATAGTGTAATTTGCATATACATTTTGGAATGAATCTAAAATATTTTATTGAAGATCTTGGAACGCAGGCAAGATTATGCGACAAGTATGCACTCTGTTCTAAAATGGTTATTTATGCTCTCATACGCCATGCTACCAACTGACAGTCTGAATATACCTCCGATTACTCAAGGAAGGAAGCTGAATAGCAAGAAAAGTGCTTGTCATTTTCCGCCTGTAACTGTCATTGTAAGAGGCAAGCCACTGGCCATCCAATATGCAGTTACATATTTTAAGAGGAATCTCCTGAAACAGTATCTATTTGTGAAAAACAAAACGTTTTTTTCAATCTCTTTTGCGAAGCAAAACAAGTTTATTGGTCACATACACATTTAGCAGATGTTATTACGGATGTAGTGAAATGCTTGTGTTCCTAGTTCCAACAGTGCAGTAGTGTCTAACAATACACAAATCTAAAAGTAAAAGAATGCAATTAAGAAATATATAAATAGCAGGATGAGCAATGTCGGAGTGGCATTGACTAAAATACAGTAGAATAGAATACAGTATTTACATATGAGATGAGTAACGCAGTATGTAAACATTATTAAAGTGGCCAGTGATTCCATGTCTCTGTATACAGGGCAGCAGCCTCTAAGGTGCAGGGTTGAGTAACCGGGTGGTAGCCGGCCAGTGATTGCTGATGAATATGTTTGTGTGGTTTTGGTAAGAAAGGGTGAGTTGTTACGAAACCCACTTATCTAGGCCTAGCTACCTGCCAGTTATCTAATACCCACTTCTATTCCTGACACACGCTTAATATATTGTTAATCTACTCTGCATTTCAACTAGGACTTGAATACAGCAGCTGACCCTTAGCTACTGCAGTATGTGGTCTTAACAGTAACCTCCCTGTAAAGAGTCATTCAAAACAATGAACTGCTCCAAACAGTATAAAAACTGAATTCAGACCAATATGTAATATGTCTGTTGCAGTACGTAGAGGAATAAAAACTCTTCAAGTTCCAGCTCTCTATCATTTTTGCTTTATCACCATGTCCCCTGAAGCGTGCAGAACAGCGGTTTGGAGAGCTGTCATGGGGAGGACGTCCTATACTCATCCAACCTGGCTGACTTACATCCGCCTCTCTCACCAGCCTCTCTCACCAGCCTCTCTCTGCATGCTGCCTTTCCCTTTTTCCTTATGTTTTAGTCTTTCTGCTCTCTCTCTCTCTCCATGTTCTCACAGCTGCATTTCCAATCGTTGCCCCCTCCCCCCTCTCTCTCTCTCCCACTCTTTCGCTCACCCTCCCTCTTTTTCTCTCTAAGAGAACGTTTTCGAAAGGAAAGAGAGAAGATAAATGCCTTAACTCAAATCACTTTCATGGTACAGTGCAGCCTGAGCTCATGACAGCAGCCGGTAATTTGGTTTCTCCATCCCTCTGTTTTTCATTCCTGGCCCCTAGAACTGTTTATTACATGGGAGCCATTCAGAAGGTCAAATAGGGGGTGCTTGTATTTGTCCTGTTTCACACGTGCAAATGTCTAACCTGTACAGTGTAATGAAATTGAAATGTTTTTCGTAAAAGTGCAATATGTGCCATGTAAAAAAGCTAACGTTTAAATTCCTTGCTTAGAACATGAGAACATATGAAAGCTGGTGGTCCAATATTCCCAGTAAAGAAATATTACGTTGCAGTTATTATAGGAATTATGATGCGTCGACTATTTCTCTCTATACCATTTGTATTTCATATACCTTTGACTATTGGATGTTCTAATAGGCACTTTAGTATTGGCAGCCTAATCTCAGGAGTTGATAGGCTTGAAGTCATAAACAGCGCTGTGATCACGCATTGCTAAGAGCTGCTGGCAAACGGGAGTAAAGTTTGAATGAATGCTTACGAGCCTGCGGCTGCCTACCACCGCTCAGTCAGACTGCTCTATCAAATCAGACTTAATTATAATATAATAAACACACAGAAATACGAGCCTTTGGTCATTAATATGGTCAAATCCGGAAACTATCATTTCGAAAACAAAATGTTTGTTCTTTCAGTGAAATACGGAACCGTTCCGTATTTTATCAAACAGGTGGCAACCAAGTCTAAATATTGCTGTTACATTGCACAACCTTCAATGTTATGTCATAATTATGTCAAATTCTGGCAAATTAGTTCGTAACGAGCCAGGCGGCCCAAACTGTTGCATATACCCTGACTCTGCGTGCAATGAACGCTAGAGATGTGACACAATTTCCCTAGTTAATATTGCCTGTTAACATTAATTTATTTTAACTAAATATACAGGTTTAAAAATATATACTTCTGTGTATTGATTTTAAGAAAGACATTGATGTTTATGGTTAGGTACATTCGTGCAACGATTTGTGCTTTTTTTCGCGAATGTGCTTTTGTTAAATCATCACCTGTTTGGCAAAGTAGGCTGTGATTCAATGATAAATTAACAGGCACCGCATTGATTATATGCAACGCAGGACAAGCTAGTTAACTACACATAGTTGATGATATTACTAGGTTAACTAGTGGTTATGTGAAGATTGATAGTTTTTTTATAAGATAAGCTAGACACTTACCTTGGCTCCTTACTGCACTCGCGTAACAGGTGGTCAGCCTGCCACGCAGTGTCCTCGTGGAATGCAATGTAATCGGCCATAATCGGCATCCAAAAAATGCAGATTACCGATTTGTTATGAAAACTTGAAATCGGCCCTAATTAATCAGCCATGCTGATTAATCGGTCAACCTCTATTTGATATTGGTGGGAACTGAAACACGCTGTCGATCCAGACCATCCCAAACATGCTCAATGGGTGACATTTCTGGTGAGTATGCAGGCCATGGAAGAACTGGGACATTTTCAGCTTTCAAGATTTGTGTACAGGTCCTTGCATGCCGTGTATTATCCTGCTGAAACATGAGGTGATGGCGGCGGATGAATGGGACAACAATGGGCTTTATCTCTGCGTTCAAATTGCTTATCCCTGTCCATAACATAACCCCATCGCCACCATGGGGCACTCTATTCACAACGTTGACATCAGCAAACCGCTCGCCCACACGACACCTTACACATGAGGCTCCCGAGTGGCACAGCGGTGTAAGGTACTGTATTTCGGTGCAAGAGGCGTCACTACAGTCCCCAGTTCGGGTTTGGCCGGGGTAGGCCGTCATTGTAAAAAAGATTTATGTTTTTCTTAACTGGCTTACCTAGTTAATTAAAGGTTTTTAAAAGAAAAATAACATGTAGTCTGCGGTTGTGAGGCCGGTTGGACGTACTGCCAAATTCTCTAAAATGACATTGGAGGTGGCTTATGGTAGAGAAATTAACATTAAATTCTCTGACAATAACTCTGGTAGACATTCCTGCAGTCAGCATGCCAATTGCTGCTGTACTGAACCTCAACTTGAGACGTCTGTGGCATTGTGTTGTGTGACAAAACTGCACATTTATTATCCCCAGCACAAAGTGCTGCTTAATCAGCTTCTTGATATGCCACACCTGTCAGGTGGATGGAATATCTTGGCAAAAGAGAAATGCTCACTAACAGAGAAGTAAACACATTTGTGCTCACAATTTGAGACAAACTTTTCTATTATGCACGTAGCAACATGGTCTAGGAAAAGGCGGCAATTAAACAGCGCAACCATTGCTCAACCATTCCTTCTGATAGGTTGGTATGTTGCTTGCACCCATCAGAGACGGTCAGATCTACAGGAGTGCCTATTGGGGAAAAGTGGCGAAGAAACCATTCAGCATGAGATGGTGTTGGAACCCTGGGTCGTGGTACAGTGAGTGGTGGGTACTGAAACAGAGCTCCCATGCAGGGCCCCCACGAGGGGCCATAGCTCAGCCTGTGACAGGAGCCATAATAACTGGGTCTGGTCCTGCCTGCCTGCCTGCCTGCCTGCCTGCCTGCCTGCCTGCCTGCCTGCCTGGGCTCTAGGCGGCCGGCCACTGGAGAAATTAACCAGCCAGCCTGTGACTGTCACCAATCAATCACCATGATGTCCCCCGATGAACACTACTGGCTATAGCTGCTCCACCTTACTAAGGAGGAAAGGACAGTTTATCATCAAGCTGCTGCTGTACTGACCCTCTGAAAACCAACTTTATTTCTGGCCTGGACTCCGAACTGATAGTGGTGAAATGGAGCATATCACTTTGAACTCCTGGTAACCGCATACAAGTGGAGGAGGAAAGGACAGTTTATCATGATGCCACTGTTCTGTGTCTGGCTCTGAGAACAAACCACTCAAAATGAATAGAGTTCCTCTGGGGTGGAATCTGTTTCATCATGCAGTCTATTGTTTTGAGATATGGAAAATGACATTTGGAGATAAGAAATGAGAGATGAAGGAACAGAAGTTGAGAAATATCAGCTGTAACTAACTAGCCTTTGTTCCTTGAAGGAGTCACAAAATGTGTGAATGTCACCGAAGGGCCAGGGCGTTGTGGCTGCAGTTACCTCAACACCGTGCATGTTGATTGGCGGGAAGGAGGGGAGGATGTGGGGAAGAGTGCACGTCTAATTGAACGCCGCTGGTGATGCTGATGGAGTCGTCCCTCTTGTTTGAATTGCACTTGACTCGGCCCGTGTCTCGCTGAGGGCTACATGAGTGGCTCATCTAAACCCCCAGGAGCTTGGCTGGGAGGTAGGAAACGTGCAGGATTATTCATTCTGTTGCTCTTAATGAAGGCCAATACATTCTGTCACCCCATTGATGTATGAAGGGAATACTGTATTATGGTATTCATTCTATAGCTCTTAATGAAGGCCAATACGTTCTGTCAGCCCATTGATGTATGAAGGGAATACTGTATTATGGTATTCATACTGTAGCTCTTAATGAAGGCCAATACATTCTGTCACCCCATTGATGTATGAAGGGAATACTGTATTATGGTATTCATTCTATAGCTCTTAATGAAGGCCAATACGTTCTGTCACCCCATTGATGTATGAAGGGAATACTGTATTATGGTATTCATACTGTAGCTCTTAATGAAGGCCAATACATTCTGTCACCCCATTGATGTATTCTATAGCTCTGAGTGTGTTCCTGTTTGACCATGAGTCATCTCCCATTTTATGTTTTGTATGATGGGAACGGTGCAACATGGCATTGAACCTGACTGCCTACAGATTTCCCGGTGTTGAATTAGCTGTCGTCAGCACTCTAACTACTACTCCCTATGCACAGCGCATCTTCACCCCAGAGATAAACTACCTCGGCCTCCGAGTTTGACGCTCGGCTCCTTATCCGTGCACTTTTTCATATGTATAAAACACACAACAGACAAACGCACACATGCATAGACAAACGTGGACACAAACGTAGACAAACAAATGCGCACACACAAACACAAACAAACGTCACAGTGCTCAAATGCCTCTCCTGTCCCCGTCACCACAAAAAGCATTTCACTAACGAGAACGATAAGAGGGAGGGAATATTTTGCCCCTGAATTGCGGCTGTGACCACTGTGCATTATCAAGCACTAATCTGACTGAGTATTTTTAGAACACAATGCCCACACCGGAATAAGTTATGTGCGCATTTACCTATATGCCAACGGATCACAATGGTGCCTAATTTATCATAACCATTACAGATAACTAATTGTTAAATTGCCCCATATACAGTATATTCAGTCATTTAAAAAAACAAGTGCCATTTAATATTAATTTATTCAATCTGTAATATCAACTGGTTCTAGTTCATCGTGGAACACAATCTGTAATATCAACTGGTTCTAGTTCATCGTGGAACACAATCTGTAATATCAACTGGTTCTAGTTCATCGTGGAACACAATCTGTAATATCAACTGGTTCTAGTTCATCGTGGAACACAATCTGTAATATCAACTGGTTATAGTATATTGTGGAATGCAGTGGAGCTTGCTTGTAGACACCTATGGCTGTGCAATAGCATAGCCTTGTTTTGTTCATTTAGCAGACAAGACGCTCTTATTTCTTGAGCCCTTCTTGAGTCAAGACACCTATTTTATAGTAAAAAAAAGATTATGTAAGACAACAGAATAAAATGGAACAGAATATTTTTCCAAATAAAAGTAGTTTTCAGTGTGAATGAAACACATCTCGTGCCTGGTACAGTTATTCTCAGTGATCATTTAAAATGGGGCTCAATTTGGAGAGTTGAAATCTGTCTTTTCCATATACAGATGTTTGATTTAGTTTATTCTGCCTGGTTCTTTGGGATGTTCAAAATGGATGAACAATTCCACATTGAACACTGTGTGGTGATGAGTTACGGCCACAACATCTGTTTGGAGAGAAGGTACAGTGAGGGGGAAAAAGTATGTGCTCCTAATCTCAGCTCGTTACCTGTATAAAAGACACCTGGCAGCCAGAAATCTTTCTGATTGAGAGGGGGTCAAATACGTATTTCCCTCATTAAAATGCAAATCAATTTATAACATTTTTGACATGCATTCTTCTGGATATTTTTGTTGTTATTCTGTCTCTCACTGTTCAAATAAACCTACCATTAAAATTATAGACTGATCCTTTCTTTATCAGTGGGCAAACGTGCAAAATCAGCAGGGGATCAAATTCTTTTTTCCCCCACTGTATACGCTTACCCGGGTGTAGGGTGCAGTTTTTTAGGAATGGGACGTTAAACGGGTGTCCTGAGTCTCTGTGGTCATTAAAAGATCCCATGGAACTTATCGTAAGAGGTAGGTTGTTAACCCTGGTGTCCTGGCTAAATTCCCAATCTGGCCTTCATACCATCATGGCCACCTAATCATCCCCAGTTTACAATTGGCTCATTCATCCCCCCTCCTCTCCCCTGTAGCTATTCCCCAGGTCGTTGATGTAAGTGAGAATGTGTTCTCAGTTTACTGACTTGGTAAAATAATGGTTAAATAAATAATGATTCTGAAGAAAGTATGCTCTTTGTCTTTATCGAACAGTTTTTTTGTTTTGTGCATATTTTCAGTGTGGAACTAGGTTTAGGGGGTTTATAGCTCAGACCAGGGATAGGGATGGGCAACTGGTGGCCCATTTTATATCTACCTTTTTACATTTTGGAACTCAGTCTGGGTCTCAATTTACTGTTGAGAGTTAGAATAATAGAATACAGAAGGTGCATTTTGAAATTTGGATGTGCAAAAGCAGTCACTTAATTAGCCCATGTCAGCTGTATTTTTTGGGGGTTATTTTTTTTAAGATTGGTAAATTAGTCTAGTGGCCAGCTATCTAAACTTGTAGTAAGCATATTGGAATTACCGACCGGGGTGGAGCCCATTTGATCATCAGTTGTCATATTAAAAACGGCAAGCATTTGCTTCCACCCTATGGCAGAATGTGTAGAATTGCAGGAAATTAGTTATAAAATTGCTAGCTCTTCCGTTCAAGGACCCAATTACACATGCCCATCCCTAGACTCAAGATGATGAGTTTCAACTAACAGCCAGTAGAGTTCCTACTGAAACCATTGTTTATTGATTATGAATCCAATTATTGAATTGGATTAAATTACTGATTACAATTTTGGACAGTTAACTGGTAGGGCCGGGACTATACCAGTATCGCGATACTCGTTAGTATCACGGCAAGGAAACCGAACACAAAGCGGATTTAACTTATTTAGGAAAAGGGCCCTGATGTTGGGAAGAAACATCACTATGTTGTCATCCAGAGTCACATTTATTTATCTTCAACCAAGCAACAACACTGTTTTACATACAGCAGGTTTTTAAAGGACCTTTGCGATATTGGTATCTTCCTGGGCCCTAGTAAGGATAACGGGTTCCATTTAGAAAGTAACCTACCCTGCTTATTGCTGGAGCCTGCCCCACTCGAGGCATGGATGTCTCTCGTCTCTTATCAGTGTTTCCTGCCTTCTTACTCTTAACCTTAACCACTGACGTGTAAGTCTATAGATCTCCCATCCAGTGGCAATTTTTAGCATGTAAATCTTGTCTGGGCACAAAAATTAAAAGTGGGATGCTCCCAGCAAAGCCACTTCACAACACTAAACAATACATTCGTTACACTAGAAGGGTGACCAACAGTGCCCACAAACTATTAGGGAATACATAAAGCTATCCCAACAGCAGTCCCATCTTACCACTGCTACACCTGTCTATCAGTGGAGCCTTGTCTGGCAGCGAAACAGTTCATTCAGCCTCATTTACTGCCTTTAAAAAAACAAAACATAGCTGATATGGCTGACTTGCTTAAACAAATGTGGTTTCTAATGACAATTGAGATGTACAAACTATGGCATAAGGGGACGACAAGCGGATAAGAGGCAATCTGTAATTTCGATTAAGACATTAATGAGCGAGCTAGGACGGACGTAGTCAATATAACTATTTGTTATAACTACTTGCCCCACCACCACAGAAAGCGCTGAGCAAGGCTGAAATACCTGCATTGTGGAGCTGCATTACTCTAGAAAACAAAAAAGAGGCCATGTTTGTATGGAGACTTTATTAACTCAATGATATATATATATATTTTTTTTTTACATTGCTTGCAAACTGATATGGAACATGTATTAATGGCAAGCCGCCCCCCCCCCCCCCCCCCCATTTTTTGCTAAAAATGTAAAAATGTGGGTCTCAAAACAGGTGGGGCTCTAATGACGGGTTGCCACTGCTCCCATCCCTCTGACCATATCCCCTGTCCTTAGTGCGGTGACTTTGACCTGTCGCTATAGCAGTGTACGGATGGCTCCAGCACTCCGCTTCTTTAACTTGATATTGATTGGCTGACAGCCCAGGCCACAGACTGGAGGGTCGAAGAGGAGTGGCTGTCAGACACGCAGGCACACCCACTCTGTCAGGCCCCTGGATGTCACTGCCGCTGGGACAGAGACTCACCGATTCATTCAACCACCCAGACTCCTTTTCTATTAAACTGTTATTCTACAGGAGAAGGAATCCATTTAGAAGAAATTCATTTTTTTCACTCTTAAGCTCCTAATACTGACCTTTACGTGGGGTCAGAAAGTAGTCTACATTTAGTTGAGTAGATATTGACATTTGATCACTTTAAAGTCACAATGTCACACATTAGGCTTCTAATGCCATCAGAAAGGAATGTTTTATATTTTGAATAGTCTTTTGGCATTTGATCACTTTAAAGTCACTCACTGCAGCCACACGCTTTATAGGCTTCCAATACAAGGGGCCTGACTTGGTGTTGCTGGCCAGAAAGTAGTGTTTACATGTTCATTAGGCATCGTTGGCAAACCCCCCCGAGTCCTCTTCTTACCAGGTGGAGTCATTTCCATTTTAATGGTGTGGATGGGGGTAATGTTCTGTAGCAAGCACATCATTAATTCAACAGTTATGACCATAAACCCTGATTCATTTCTCACATTTAACACGACCATGTATCTTTACCCACTGTGAGCATGTGTTTAATAGTGGCAGAATGCATGCCTAAGGCATCACAATACTTATTGGGAGTTGTGTTTGGTATAATTGTAGCACTATACAAAATCTCTTTACAGACACAGGCGTGTGCGCACATACATATGAGATATATATATATACACACACACACACACACACACACACACACATTTTCACAGCTATTACTCTACGCTCTTATCTTACCAGCTCCTTTCATTACTTCCAGGTGCAGTGCCAGCAACATATTCCCAACCATTAAACCTAATACTCCAAATCATTGTATTACTCAGCATGGGATTAAAAGGGGATGAATCTGTAGTGGGGATGTTGATATGGAAACCTGGAGGCTTTCAGCACCATTTTCTGTCTATTTTCAGGCATTCAAGCATCAGCATTCAGTCTGGTTTAGCCAGGCTAAGTCTCTGCGGCTTCATGTCATGTGGAGATTGGCGAGAGCCAGCCTTTTACCATTTACCTCAGTGAAATTGGATAGTGATGGTTTTTCATCTTCCATCCAGGCCAAGAAGGTATTGAATACAAATGGAGAAATGTTGCATCAGCAGAAACTTTCACATGGTGTAGTCAGCAAAACAAATCTGTCGGCTGTAGGCTATATCTGGGGTTCATGGGGGTGATGTAGCAAGATATGCTGCGGTAATATAATGATGATACAGTTTCCTGGAAATTAGATTCTGGAAATATTTCCTTATCTCAATGTTTAGATCACACAGTATCTCCGTAAAATGACTTTTGCAATGACTGGCTACATTTAAAATGTTAATCAAGACATGCCCTGGCAAAACAAAGATGTCACGTAGAATAGAAGCTGACTCTCGTTTTTATCATGTAGAACTTCAAATGCTTGTCTTTCTGTCTTTGGCAGCATGACCGTTTGCCAAGGGAGGACTTCTGATGATATTGAGCTTATAAGCCACTAAGACATTCTGTTTTTAGTTGCTTTGCCGCCCATGTATGGAAACATCTAGAGTTCCTTGTAACAGTATGTTCTGGTGCCTCTCAGGCCGTTCATGATGTTGATTGGAGACCTATTTGCTGATTTAATGTTATTTGTGTTTCTTAAATGTACAGTATTTGTGTTTTGTAAATTGTGTACGCATGGTTCCTTCTGAAAGAGACCTTGGTCTGAATGGGACTCCCTGTTTAAAATAAAGGTAAAATAAATCCATTCTGTAATGTGCTCGCTCTCATTTCAGATCCATCCCAGACAGCCACAGTGGAGATGTCCTCCCCAAGTGGTCTTCTGCAGTACTGTAGCACCCTCTAGTGGTACGATACTGGCATTACAGTGAACCTTTCTACAGTTAATGTATTACTCTGGCTGCCTTGACTTTACACACAGTGTAGTTCTTTATTCTAAAGTGCCAGCCTATGATGAATGGCTTTAGAATGTAATATTTGGTAGACAGTTCATATCACTATTAATAAACGCAGAGACCTGCGACAATCCATATATTGTTGCATGCAATGAGCTCAGTTATTTAAAACGGTGAGAATGAGCTGCACTGTATTTTAAACACAAGGCCATTAACTGCCCATTTAACCCTGTGTTTTTCTCTGTCTGCGGTCTAGATGTGGTGTTGCAGTATAAACATGGACGTCCGGTGCTGGCCGTGCCGCTACCCTCCAGGCAGGAGAGCTGTCTGTTCTTCCTCAGGCCCATGTTAATGACTGTAGGAGACCTCATCCACGACCTGCAGAGAGAAGACCCAGGAGTCGCCTCTGTCTCTGTGCTCACCAAGGGTAGGACACACACACACACACACACACACACACACACACACACACACACACACACACACACACACACACACACACACACACACACATATGTTGTACACACACACACACAAATGCAAACATTTTCCCGTATTCATAAAGCATTTTAGAGTAGGAGTGCCTATCTAGGAGCAGTTCAGCCTTTTAGATAATAATGAATACGATTTAATGGACAGGGCAGAACTGATCCTAGATCAGCACGCCTACTCTGAGATACTTTATGAATATGGGCCACTGTCTGTCGTGTACACAGACACTATATCCATCTGTTATCCTCCTGTCTCCTACAGATGGTGCGTGGGTGGCTAACACCACCCCTGTAGACACCACCCCTGTAGACACTATATCTGTCTGTTATCCTCCTGTCTCCTACAGATGGTGCGCGGGTGGCTAACACCACCCCTGTAGACACTATATCCATCTATTATCCTCCTGTCTCCTACAGATGGTGCGCGGGTGGCTAACACCACCCCTGTAGACACTATATTCATCTATTATCCTCCTGTCCCCTACAGATGGTGCGCGGGTGGCTAACACTACCCCTGTAGACACTATATCCATCTATTATCCTCCTGTCTCCTACAGATGGTGCGCGGGTGGCTAACACCACCCCTGTAGACACTATATCCATCTATTATCCTCCTGCTTCCTACAGATGGTGCGCGGGTGGCTAACACCACCCCTGTAGACACTATATCCATCTATTATCCTCCTGTCCCCTACAGATGGTGCGCGGGTGGCTAACACCACCCCTGTAGACACCACCCCTGTAGACACTATATCCGTCTGTTATCCTCCTGTCTCCTACAGATGGTGTGCGGGTGGCTAACGCCACCCCTGTAGACACTATATTCATCTATTATCCTCCTGTCCCCTACAGATGGTGTGCGGGTGGCTAACACCACCCCTGTAGACACTATATTCATCTGTTATCCTCCTGTCTCCTACAGATGGTGCGCGGGTGGCTAACACCACCCCTGTAGACACTATATTCATCTATTATCCTCCTGTCTCCTACAGATGGTGCGCGGGTGGCTAACACTACCCCTGTAGACACTATATCCATCTATTATCCTCCTGCTTCCTACAGATGGTGCGCGGGTGGCTAACAGCACCTCTATAGACAGTCTCCTGAACAAAGACTTCCAGCTCCTCATCAATGATGCTGTATACAACATCCACTCCCCTGAAAGAGGTAAAGATGATGATATCATAATAAATGCCATTTAGCAGCCGCTTTTATTCTGAAACGACTTAGTCATGCATATTTACATTTTAAGTATGGGTGGTCCCGAGAATCGAACCCACTATCCCTGGCATAGCAAGCAACATGCTCTACCAACTGAGCTACAGAGGACCACAGTCACACAGCTACAGAGGATGATGATGATGAGATATCAATTGATCTTTATCAGTAATTCTAAAAAGAAACATCATTAGTCACTTGAGTATCAGCATGATCCTCCTTCTCCTCATCCTCCTCCTCATCGTCATTACCAACCTCCAGTCTGGGGTGGAATTGGTGGAATAGTGATGCATGTTCCCAAAGTGTAATGCTGAGTTCCAAGAGTGACTGTGTTGTAATGAATTCCACCCATGTTGTGTGTCCAGAGGCGTCCAGTGTGTCCAGTGAGCATGTGGTGGATGTGGAGGACATGAAGCACATGGTGCAGCTGCTCCACACAGCCCTCCACCTGCCTGACCACCACCTGCTGAAGGAGAGACAGCTGCTGGAGAGACTGGATGGACTCAAACAGGACCTCTCACCTCTAGAACAGGTACTGGAGGGGTCTCCTTCTGACTCCGTTTCTCTCTTCTCCTTTCTCTGTCCTTCTGTCAGTATCTCCTCTCTTTATTTCTCTCTCGTCTCTGTGTGACTCCTACTACCTATCCCTTTGGTCGACAACCATAAAGCTGTCGCGGTAAACCTTCAAAGATAAGATTGCATGAGTGTGAGAGTTTGTTTTAGCTATCACCAGTAATCTGTGACCCGACGATTCCCTGTACAGGTGAAGGCACAGCTAGAGCGCAGTGCGGAGTTCCACTCCTCCAGGACTCTGTGGACAGGTGTGGCCCTGCTGTCTGTGCAGGGCGGGGCCTTGGCCTGGCTCACCTGGTGGGTGTACTCCTGGGACGTCATGGAGCCTGTCACCTACTTCCTCACCTACTGCACCAGCATCGGAGTCTTCGCCTACTATGTCCTCACCAAGCAGGTACGGTACAGGACCCTAACCCTGCTATGTCCTCACCAAGCAGGTACGGTACAGGACCCTAACCCTGCTATGTCCTCACCAAGCAGGTACGGTACAGGACCCTAACCCTGCTATGTCCTCACCAAGCAGGTACGGTACAGGACCCTAACCCTGCTATGTCCTCACCAAGCAGGTACGGTACAGGACCCTAACCCTGCTATGTCCTCACCAAGCAGGTACAGGACCCTAACCCTGCTATGTCCTCACCAAGCAGGTACAGTACAGGACCCTAACCCTGCTATGTCCTCACCAAGCAGGTACAGTACAGGACCCTAACCCTGCTATGTCCTCACCAAGCAGGTACAGTACAGGACCCTGACCCTGCTATGTCCTCACCAAGCAGGTACAGTACAGGACCCTGACCCTGCTATGTCCTCACCAAGCAGGTACAGTACAGGACCCTGACCCTGCTATGTCCTCACCAAGCAGGTACAGTACAGGACCCTAACCCTGCTATGTCCTCACCAAGCAGGTACAGGACCCTAACCCTGCTATGTCCTCACCAAGCAGGTACAGTACAGGACCCTAACCCTGCTATGTCCTCACCAAGCAGGTACAGTACAGGACCCTAACCCTGCTATGTCCTCACCAAGCAGGTACAGTACAGGACCCTAACCCTGCTATGTCCTCACCAAGCAGGTACAGTACAGGACCCTAACCCTGCTATGTCCTCACCAAGCAGGTACAGTACAGGACCCTAACCCTGCTATGTCCTCACCAAGCAGGTACAGTACAGGACCCTAACCCTGCTATGTCCTCACCAAGCAGGTACAGTACAGGACCCTAACCCTGCTATGTCCTCACCAAGCAGGTACAGTACAGGACCCTAACCCTGCTATGTCCTCACCAAGCAGGTACAGTACAGGACCCTAACCCTGCTATGTCCTCACCAAGCAGGTACAGTACAGGACCCTAACCCTGCTATGTCCTCACCAAGCAGGTACAGTACAGGACTCTAACCCTGCTATGCCCTCACCAAGCAGGACAGGAGGACCCATGTCCAGCACGGTCTCAATACAAGTAGTCAAGACAGTGTCTCCCCCTTGTGTACACAAAGAGTACTGTCACTACAGGGCACTTGAACAAGAGGCTTTCATTTTCATTTGTCACACCTGGTCTCCTTACAACAACTTGGAGCTATTAGAGTAGTCAAGTTCCCATATGTGACCTACTCCTCCATTGCCATACGCTGTACAGTATGAAGACAGTAATTATCAGGGTTGAATTCTAACTTTAGATAATTGTGTGCAGCTCAAACTTCTGCATTGACATCAATGGTAGATGTAATCAAATGAATGTAACAGAGGAATCTCTGTGTATGTCTGCCCTCCTGTGGCTGCTATGTGTATAGCATGCACTGTATAAAAAAAGCTCCAGCTAGGTCTTGATGACGCGACATGGTCTGACCGGTAAACCTTCCAGTTGGTCCCACAGCACCTGTGTCCTGCGTCCATATTATTTTGTAAGTTCTATCTTATAAAAGTACAGTACGAACTGTGTACATCCATGCCACAACAAGGAGGCTGATACAAACCAACATTCCTCTGTTACGCTTCTAGGTGCATCACCTGTATTCTGATCATATCTCCTAATGACATCAGTGCATGATTTACATAGAGGTTCACACAGTTATCTCAAATTAGAATTTAAACCCAGATAACTATGCTCAGGAGTGATACACATAAGTTAGTCTGCAGCAGATGGATCACGGTTGTTTTGCTCTGTAGGACTATGTCTATCCAGACGCCAAAGACAGGCAGTTCCTGTATTACTTCCACAAGGGTGCCAAGAAGGAGCGCTTCAACGTGCAGAAGTACAATGAGCTGAGAGAGGAGTTGGCTTCGGTATGTTGCTATACTTACTTATACAAGGCACTGCAGAATTTCTGCTCATTGCTTATTGGACTTTCCACTGATGTATTCAGTCTATAAGGGGCTTCTGTTGATCGTGTGTGTGTGTGTGTGTCTGTGTCATCTTTAGGTGGAAGAAGATTTGAGACGTCTAAGGAATCCAACCCAACTTCAGCTCCCTGTAGAACAGATCCAGAGCCAGCCATGAAGAGTAACACACACACACACACACACCACGTCAAACTGAAGGACTACTGAGCAGCATTTCTTCCCATTTTATTTTGATAACGATGCCTTTTTCTTACTAACCCTGCAGATCATTTTAGAGTTTTGGTTTACACTGTTTACAATGTTGGAAGTCATTTGTGTTAATAGAAGTATAGTAATAAATATCATATGAGAAAGCATCTTCCTGAATACTAATCATATTTTCTCTGCATTCCTGGCCGTTGCAGAAATTCAATATAGTAGCTAGTTTCATTTCTATAGAAGAGCAAAGTTCTGAATAGTGATGACGTGTGTGTATATAATGAGATGATCTATTCTGAATGTTTGCAAAGATTAAGAGAACTGAGACAAATTACATTTCGATATTTTATTGCACCTCAATTCAGACTTTTGTTTCAATCATCAAAACCCCAAACACATTTCAACAGTTTTACAACTGTCCTTTTATAAATGACAGATTCTAATTCTATAGGAGCCCTCCGCACCTCTCCAAATGCTAGTAGCACAAACCCAATCTCCCAAAAGGTCAGAGATACATTTCCCTGGTGGACCACATAACAAGAAAAGTACATTACTCTTACTAAGCAATGGTTCCTTATATTCACCCATGGAGACTAAAATGGTCCTCATTTTCTTATACACTTCAGAAATAGAAACATGAATTGGTGTCCAGCACTCAGGTTCACATACAAATGAGTAATACCTCGTGCATTGTCATTGCTTTAGTAAATATCTCCACGTGACTAACAATGATTTATTTTTTGAAACATGAGCTGGTTGATTGGTACCCTGAGTTGTCTTATCTGAGCTATATAATGCACACTTGTGCATCTTTTCTGGCTGAACAATATGGCTGTAGTCATGTGGTGTACAAAAATGCTATTTAAAACGATTGGTACTGATAAAGTTGTTCAATATTGGGGCGGCAGGTATCCTAGAAGTTAGAGATGCGAGCCAGCAACCGGAGGCTTTCGAATCCCGGCCCAGATGGTGGGGGAATGTGTAATTGACCAATAAAGTGATCTTATGATGAAAACAGTTGTCAAATCCCCTCAAAAAAGAATGGTAAAAAGCTGTTTTTTTAAATGGTTAATTAAAAGGCCATTGATTTGGATTACCAAACAAAGGCACTACCATAGTGGCAGTAAACAATGTATATGACTTTGGTTTTCCTGAGTCAGTAGTAGTACCGTAGATCATGTGACCAAACTTGCAGTGTTTACTTAACGTCTATTGAAACACTAGACACTTGACTCCCTGAGGTACTTTCCACATTGGAGTTGTTTGTTCACGTTTTAGCCTGCCGCTTTCAAAACATGGAAAACTACATTTGAGTTGTAAAGGCTAAGCACATCCAAGTACAAACAGAAATAACACTAATTCCCTTTTTGACAGAACAAGTGGGGAGGCAACATATTGAGGCACATCGTTGTCTGTCTTTTCATCTTGTCGACGACAGAGGACCAGATGGGGCAGTGGGTAAGAGGTTCGGTCCCTGCCTTCGAGGTTGTGGGTTCAATCCATACATCTTGTGCTTGATTGACAGTTTCTGTAACTGTCGATGTCTAACATACAAAGAGAAGCACTTCAAGTGTGAAGGATTTGGGGTTAAATCTCAGCCCTGCAACCAAGATGTTGTGGGTTCAAATCTCTACTCTTGTGATTTAGTGTATGTTTCCCCAATGTCGATGTCAATCATATGAATATATGTGTTTTGAAGTGTGAAGCAATCGGTGGCACAGATGTGGTTGGAGGACTGATGAGGGTGAATACCTGGGGTTCACATCCCTGTAACCAGCAGTGGTTATGGAGAAAATCCCTGAAACAAGTAGATGCCTGTATTTCAAAAGAGATACTAAGTGTTGATTTTTTCCCCCAGGGATTTCCCCATAACCACTTCAGGAACTAACACTTATCTTGGTCATTTTGACATTTGCATAAATGTGCAGTAGATGAGAACTGAACCCAAATCCTCTTGGCTGTAAGGTAGGGATTTAACCCCAGATATGTCACAGACCCTACATGCCAGTGACATATCTCTTCATATGTTTGACATATACAGTTTTGGAAACATAGATGCACTAAGGTGAGGTTTGAACCATAATCAACATGTGCAACACCGCCAAAGGTATAGCATGGCTCTGGGACTGAGGGAGCGATTAGTAGGGCAAAGGTATTGATATGGTATGAATCCACATCCTCTTGGTTGCAAGGAAGGCATTCAACCTCAGAGCCACCCACTCTTTAACCCAATCGGCACGTTTCTTCCTATGTCGGACAACGACAGTTGCAGAAACTTGCACAAGAGATAAGGATCAAAGCCACACCTTTTGGATGCAAGGTAGGTATTTAACCCCAGAGCCACTGCCTCCTTCAAACAATGTGCACATTTCTTTGTATATTTGACACAGATAGTTGATGTAAACAAATCAAGCCCAGGGAACCACTACTCAATGCTAAGAATTAGCAGTATTCTCTGCAGTATTCCCTAAAGGGACTGGTGATGCAAAATCCTTTAACTGAGAATCCCCTCTTAACAAATAGCTATCCACAATCAGACTGAGAATAAAGTCATTTGAAATGTTAATGCTCAATTACCATTCTCATGTCACTCTTTTACCTGCCCTGCAGGTACATTCCATGACCTCTCAACACCAACAGGGAGAGCCTGAAGCCGAGCAGCCAAGCAGGTTTCACCAGTATAGTACATGCTTTGTTTTAGGTCAGGTTAGCCACCACAGAATGTGTGTTAAAATAACACAGCATCAACAATCGTCAGCAAATGACATGATCTCCATTTGGTTTCATAGGAAAGAAGATTAGAATAAAGGGAATATGCACAGCTTGATTTGTGCATTTCATGGTCCTCAAGACAATCATAGAAATAATGTAGACAAATGTTTAACAAAAAGAACCACCAGATATAGTCAAGGACCACCTTTCTCCCCAAAAACATTCAACACAACTACAGCAGAATTCAGGAATGACGTAGTAGCTGTCCGGTGGATGGAAACCTTACTGCTTCTTGGGTCGGAAGTAGAGCTTCCTGGTGAGCATGGAAGCGAAGCAGGGGACCTGTTTCTTCCCGATGGCGGTCCTGTCGTTACAATTCCCGACGCTCCTCATGGACACCTTCCTGTTGACCAGGGTCAGGAGCTCCGTGAACTCCAGGGAATCCCCGAACTTCCGCATGGCTCCGCACAGGTCCTGGATGTACCAGGAGCCGTTGACCGTCTCGCGGTGGGAATAGTAGCCTGCACAGGGAGACCGGGAACGGGGATGCAAGTTAGATCTGTATCCCATTAATCCAAGTGAGAAGCAAAGGATAATCAAGTCAACAAACACCATTACACTAACACAGGGAAACAGTTATTTTGGATATTGTCTAAACAGCATAACTGTATACAAGTCACAGTAAGAAGGAGTTGGCTACAAAATAGTAACTGTGAGTCTGTTGATAAGGAATTAAAAGAATGAATTAGTCTTTATTCTCCATGTATCACTGATCTATGCATCGATCCTCATTTGCGACCACTAGGTTTACAGTATTTCTTCTTGTTTTCTGTAATGGACTACCAGCTGTGCCATGTCTTCCTCACCTTCAGCCACAGAGTAACACATGATGAAGTCAGCGCCAGCAGGGAGGGTGTAGACCACCCCAGCGTCCACCACCACCTGGTTGGTTTTCACTTCGCTGTCCACCACGTCCATGGGGGTCACTGGATCGTCATGCTTGTCCCCACGGCACGCCTGTCGGTGTCAATCAAATCAGAAACCGACAACAGTCAAAACGTCAATATGATGGTGGTGTTATATATAAAAATATAGATATTTAGCAGTAAATGTTTGTGGTTATGCGGATCAAATGTTTACAAATAGAATTACAAATAATAGTATGGTGTCTGAGGAAGATATGGCTTCACCGGCCCCCAAACATCAGATATGGTCTATAGGTCTATGAGTCAACAGTACTGAATGTCAAAGGTTTCAGCTAAAATGGATCTAGTCAAAGGCATCTCATCATCTGACTGCTTACCTGTAGTATGAAGATCTTGGGCTTGCCCACCAGGCTCTTACACTTGTCTCCTTTGAACAGGGCAGTGATGTCCTGGATAGCGATCTTGTCGTCGTAAGCATAGACGTGGTCGTTCTCTCCGTGGCTCAGAAAGACGCACACGAAGCAGTCTGCATCAGCATGGTTGGCCTCAGCCGCTATAGAGTATCAGACATGAATAATGTATTATTCTGAAGTATAATACTGACTGTGACTGATACAGTATCTGTGTTAAGCGGATTATTTGAGGTGGTATCGAATGACTTGATGTGCTGCTTACCCTGACTGATTTTATCCAGAACTTCCTCCACCTTCAGATTATCAAAGGCCTGCACTTCAAAGTTCAAGTCCTCAAATCTGAATCAGAAAAATCAAGTGTCAAACATATTTAGGCATTACATTTTAAACAATTACATCAGCACTACAGTTGACTGAACCGGTCTATAGGGAGTTATGAAGCACGGTCACATCTGATGCTATGTCTACCTTTTGACCAGGTTGTAGCGGTCAGCATTGGTCCCGTTGCGGGGGGGCATCCTCAGATGCCAGAAGAAGTGCTCCTGGTTGAAGATGAGAGCCAGGCCTCGCCGCTTGTGGTCCATCTTATACTCCTCCGCAGGGTCCATAGAGAAAGAACTGCTGAAAGAAAAACACATGCTCCCCTGTAAATACCAATACCTTGTTATCTCATAATGGGTGTTGCTGAACGAGAGACATTTGTTCAGAGAAAGTGTAGCTTTCTTATCTGTTACCACAAGAAATTAGGAACTATCTGTTCACTTCAACTGTCAACATACTTGAACGTATTTCAACCACATGTTCATTACATTCAAGTCATTTATAACAATGTAATGACTAATATTATTACTAATAGTTACCTGCAGAAATACCCATCTGTTTCTGTAAGGTTCTCACTAGGACCTGATAAAGAGAGAAAGGAACATACAATCTGAACAGGTATGACAATCTTGCATGAATTTTTCTTTTATGACTTCTCAAAGCCCTTTAACTAATGTGGTTTTACAGCTTTCTGATATCTCAACATTTGGCAGGTTCGATGCAAATTGTCTCCAAAGCTTTTGGGATCAGATTTATTTTTTAGGGGGGTCTATTGTTAAACTCTACAACCAGGTTTATGAATTAGTAGCCTAGGCTACAACTCAAGGGTCAAGCAGCCATTGTTCAATAAGCACCCAGTCCTGGTGGTTTTCAATAGGCTGGTTACAGGTGTTAAGACCAGTAGTAAAAAGTGACAACGCTATCTTACATGCTCTTTACTTGTGCTGCTGTTGCAGGTGTGGGGTGAAGCAGGATTTGGACAATTCTTCCAATTGAGGTCAGGGAAAAAGGGAAAAGTCTACTGTTCCATTTCCTCATGTTTCTTGTGTTAAGGGTTATTATTGAGAGGAGGGTATACTGCGTTTGATTCAGGTGACTGCTCTGTGCAAACGCCAAACGGAGAAATAAGTACAGGTTTGTGTTAATCATTACATAATTAGCGTGTACTTTGAGTCTCGTAAAAGGACATTTCATGAGAAAAGGTCGTTTCGTTATAACAGTACCTCAAACAGTCTTTCTGTTTTGGTTTTAAATGTACATGGCATCTGTCTCTACAAGCATTGAGCACCTGGACCTACCTAAACTGACATCGCCCGTACATACTCACCTGTCCTCTCTGATGTTTTGCTGTCTTTTTCCAAGTTTCCTGTGAATTGGAAGAGACGAAAATCCCACATGAGACAATACAGTAAGATTTCACAGACCTGTGAAACAAGTCTGTACACTGATAACATTGACTTAACACCTGATATAAAATCTGGTCTGTGCTTATCTGTTAGTAACCTAGTCCCCAGGCTATTGCATAGTGTCTCGGGACGCGATTCATCTGACAGTGAACAACAACCTTGGCTACTGTAACAACAGTACAAAGACACACATAATGCGGTACATACACCTTATAAACGTATTAGAACAGTTAAAGATAAGCGAGGTAAATGGAGGGGAAATTGTGAAATCCATGACATCATTCAGCAAGTGATTTATTATTCTTTTGTTTACTTTGCTTTCCCAGGGAGGGTCCGAGTTCTTCTTTCATATTTGTCTGATATGATTTCCGTGACCACAACATTACATGCAACTTCAAGACTACTAATAACACTACATACATATAGTATTGTATAACTTCAAAATGTGACTTTTTCTTACCTTTAGTGTCTTTAGTCCCTGGACACGACATGGTTGCTGTCTACTCTCCTTTCAATGTGTACACGCAAGTGTAAAATGTATCGGCTTTACAAACACTGATGGAGAATCACACTTCCCGCCCCTTTAAGCTGATTGGCGGATCTACTCAAAAACTGGATACAATTGGCAACTGGGCATGGCAGTCAAGCGATGCTTGTTACAACTTCCGTATAATGCCACATTGTAGCCACTGAGAACCGTATAACAGAGTCAAATATATACGAAACAGAAATATAAACTCAACATGCAGCAATTTAAACGATTTTGCTGAGTTACAGTACATATAAGCAAATCAGTGAATTAAAATAAATAAATTAGGCCCTGATCTATTGATTTTATATGACTGGGCAGGGGCACAACCATTGAGACTGACTTTTTCTCCACAAAAGGGCTTTATTATAGACAGAAATATTCCTCTTGTCTGGGTGGCAGGTCTCAGACGATCCCGCAGGTGAAGAAGCCGGATGTGGAGGTCCTGGGCTGGTGTGGTTACATGGAGTCTGCGGTTGTGAGGCTGGTTGGACATAATGCCAAATTCTCTAAAACGACGTTGGAGGTGACTTATGGTATCGACTTATATTTTTGTTCAGTATAATATAAAACATGTTTCAGAGTGTGACATTATGCAGAGGGATACTGTAAAAACAAAATACATGTTTAAGTATGCCTGTGAATGAGGCAAGCTCAACAAACGTCAAATGTCAGCTACATGTGCACTGCAGAAGTCTCTCTGGCTGTCAATATAGGGTTTAAACCTCATGCTCATGACAGCATTAAACAGCGGGGTTGCAGTATTGTCACACTGAAAACACAAGCAGATCATGTTATACAGATACACAGAAAATGAATAGCAATTGAATGTTATTTGTCATGTATACAGTTTACAGCAGGTATTAAAGGTGCAGTGAAATGCTTGTGTGCTGGTGTAACAGCCACCCTCGAAGCATCATTACCCATCGCTCCACAAAAGCTGCGGCCCTTGCAGAGCAAGGGGAACAACTACTTTCAGAGCGAGTGAAGTCTCCCATTGAAACGCTATTAGCGCGCACCCCGCTAGCCATTTCACATCGGTTACACTCCCCCCCTTTTCCGCAGGAACCAGTGATCCGGGTCACGGCACCAATGTAACAGTATAGCTTCCGTCCCTCTCCTCGCCCCTTCCTGGGCTTGAACCAGGGACCCTCTGCATACAATGACAACAGCCACCTGCGAAGCATCGCTACCCATCGCTCCACAAAAGCCGCGGTCCTTGCAGAGCAACTACTTCAAGGTCTCAGAGCGAGTGACGTCACCGATTGAAACGCTATTAGTGCGCACCCTGTTAACTAGCTAGCCATTTCACGGTTACACTGGCTTCCTCGACATTGCAGTTCTATAATCAATCATCAATTTATTTTTTTTACCTTTATTAAACTAGGCAAGTCAGTTAAGAACAAATTCTTATTTTCAATGACGGCCTAGGAACAGTGGGTTAACTGCCTTGATCAGGAGCAGAACGACAGACTTTTACCTTGTCAGCTCTGGGATTCGATTTTGCAACCTTTTGGTTGCAAGTCCAATGCGCTAACCACTAGACTACCTGCCGCCCCGCCCCGCCCCGCCCCGGCATCAATATCAATAATAAGAGTCAAATAAAAAAAATGACAAGTAATAGAAGAGGTAATACACATAGTAATATGGATGAGTTGTATGATCTTCCCCACCAACAAGATTGTTAGCCTGGTAAAACCAGACTGAATGCTGAACTCACCAGTGAAGTGAAACAATTGACAATGGTGAGTGCAGCGTTCAGTGTGATTTAACAAGGCTACAAGATTGTGGACACATTATTGAATTAACTGTGAGGAATGCTTGACACTGGGAGCATGTCAATACATGAATCAGGGTTGTGTTCATTAGGCATCACACAGAAGAAAACAGACAAGCTACCTGGAGTTCTCCAATAAGATACACTCCTTTTCGTATTCCGTTGTAAAACGTTTTCTGTTGCATGCCCTAATGAACACAACCCAGGTGTCAGGTGTGCGTACTGGTAGCGGAGTCAGGTGCAGGAGAGCAGAGAGTTGTGAACAGGCGCACACTTTATTGAGGCAGGAGAAACCAACAGACGAACGCAACTGCGTCAAAACCTCCAGCCCATAGGCAAAAGTGCAAAACGTGCAAAACAGTCACAATAAATTTATGTTTAACAATAAACATCTTCGTGAACAATACGGTATAAGCAAACCAGTCTGGCGCGTCAACAATTAACACGTAACACAAACAATTTCACACAAAGACATGAGGTGGAAGAGAGGAATAAATACATGCAGTGTGATTGGGGAATGAAAACCAGGTGTGCAGGGAACAAGACAAAACAAATGGATCAATGAAAAATGGAGCGGCGATGGCTAGAAAGCCGGTGACGTCGACTGCCGAACGCCGCCCGAACAAGGAGAGGAGCCGACATCGGCGGAAGTCATGACACCAGGTGCCATTTTACCTTGGAAACTCTAGGCAAGTCCCAACATCTTCTGTATCTCCTACAGAAATCTCTCTCCAGGCATTCCTGGAACTCATCGTCATAGTCATCTTTGTCACAGTTACAAGTGGCATAGCAACAGTTGTGCTGGTTACAGAACTTGGTCAAGGATGGGATGTCGATGTCAACTCGTAGAGTAGACAAAAGAGTTGGCCATTAGATCAATGCTCACAAATATTCAATGCAATATGTAATATGACAGGTGTAATCAAATCAAATCAAATTTTATTTGTCACATGCGCCGAAAACAACAGGTGTTGTTAACTTACAAGCCCTTAACCAACAATGCAGTTTTAAGAAAATAGAGTTAAGAAAATATTTACTAAAGTAAAAAAAAAAGAAGTAACACAATAAATAACAATAATGAGGCTATATACAAGGGTACTGAATCAATGTGTAGGGGTAAAGTGACTATGCATAGATAATAAACAGTGAGTACCAGCAGTGTAAAAACAAAGGGGGGGGGGTGTCAATGCAAATAGTCTGGGTGGCCATTTGATTAATTGTTCAGCAGTTTTATGGCTTAGGGGTAGAAGCTGTTAAGGAGAATTTTGGACCTAGACTTGGCGTACCGGTACTGCTTGCCGTGCGGTAGCAGAGAGAACAGTTTATTACTTGGGTGACTGGAGTCTTTGACAATTTTTAGGGCCTTCCTCTAACACCGCCTAGTACAGTATATAGTTCCTGGATGGCAGGAAGCTTGGCCCCAGTGATGTACTGGGCTGTACGCACTACTCTCTGTAGCGCCTTATGGTCGGATGCCAAGCAGTTGCCATACCAGGCGGTGATGCAACCAGTCAGGATGTTCTCGATGGTGCAGCTTTAGAACTTTTTGAGGATCTGGGGACCCATGCCAACTCTTTTCAGTCTCCTGAGTGGGAAAAGGCGTTGTCGTGCCCTCTTCACAACTTTCTTGGTGTGTTTGGACCATGATAGTTTGTTGGTGATGTGGACACCAAGTAACTTGAAACTCTCGATCAGCTCCACTACAGCCCAGTCAATTTGAATGGGGGTGTGTTCGGCCCTCCTTTTCCTGTAGTCTACGATCATCTCCTTTGTCTTGCTCACATTGAGGGAGAAGTTGTGGTCCTGGCACCACACTGCCAGGTCTCTGACTTCCTCCCTATAGGCTGTCTCATCGTTGTCTGTGATCAGGCCTACCACCGTTGTGTCGTCAGCAAACTCAATGATATTGTTGGATTCGTGCCTGGCCATGCAGTCGTGGGTGAACAAGGAGTACAGGAGGGGACTAAGAACGCACCCCTGAGGGGCCCCCGTGTTGAGGATCAGCGTGGCAGATGTGTCGTTGCCTACCCTTACCACCTGGGGGCGGCCCATCAGGAAGTCCAGGATCCAGTTGAAGAGGGAGGTGTTTAGTCCCAGGGTCCCCAGATAACATTCCAATAAAGAGTAGTCTTCATTCCCTAAGTTATAGACCTCACCAGACACGCCATCAGGGGGAGTTGTATGATCTTCCCCACCAGCAACATTGTTAGCCTGGTTAAACCAGACTGAATGCTGAACTCACCAGTGAAGTGAAATAATTGACAATGGTGAGCGCAGAATTCAGTATGATTTAACCAGGCTACAAGATGGTGGACACATTATTGAATTAACTGTGACGAATGCTTGAGTCAAGTCCTGCTCTGTGTTCAACACTGGGAGCATGTCAATACATGAATCAGGGTGGTGTTCATTAGGCATCACATGGAAGAAAACAGACTGAAACAGGCAGGAACAACAATAAGAAACACTCATTGTCGTGTCCCGTTGAAAAACGTTTTCTGTTGCATGCCCTAATAAACACAACCCAGTTGCCATCTTACCTTGGACACTCTGGGCCAGTCCCAACATCTTCTGTAATCTCCTACAGATGGTCTCCAGGCATTCCTGGAACTCATCGTCACAGTCGTGTTTATCACAGTTACAGGTGTCATAGAAACGGTCGTGCTGGTTACAGCACTTGGTCAAGGACGGGATGCCGATGTCAAACTGTAGAGTAGACAAAAGAGTTGGCCATTAGATCAATGCTCTCAAATATTCATTGCAATATATAATATGACAGGTCTTACAACATTCCTATAAATAGTAGTCTTCATTCTCTACGTTCTTGACCTCATCTGAATCTGGTAATGAATGGTGTGGCTGTTGAACAAGTAGAGGACACTAAATTACTCGGTGTTTGTCACGACTTCCACCGAAGTTGGTTCCTCTCCTTGTTTGGGCGGCGTTTGGCAGTCGACGTCACCGGTCTTCTAGCCATCGTCGATCCACCTTTCATTTTCTATTTGTTTTGTATTATTTTCCCACACACCTGGTTTACATTCCCTCATTACTTGTCGTGTATTTAACCCTCTGTTCCCCCATGTCTGTGTGTGAAATTGTTTATTGTCAGGTTGGCACGCTTCCGGCTGGTGTTCGCCGGGTTTTGTTTTGTACCCGTGATTTGTGGCAGCCGGTACTTTGTACTTGGTTGTGTGTACTTTGTGCTGCGTCACTTGTTCTTTGGGCATTTGTTTTTGTGACGCGGTTGCGTTCTGGAGAAATATTGCCTCAGTAAAGTGCTTTGTCCACTCATCTCTGCTCTCCTGCGCCTGACTCCCATGCACCAGCTACACCCACCGCTTGACAGTGTTACCTTAAATTGTAAACTGTCATGGTCAAAACATATAGATTCAATGGTTGTAAAGATGGGGAGAGGTCTGTCCGTAATAAAGAGATGCTCTGCTTTTTTGACAACACATTCCACAAAGCAAATCCTGCAGGCTCTAGTTTTATCTGATCTTGATTATTGTCCAGTCATATGGTCAAGTGCTGCAAAGAAAGACCTAGTTAAGCTGCAGCTAGCCAAGCACGTCTTGCTCTTCATTGTAATCAGAGGGCTAATATTAATACTATGCATGCCAGTTTCTCTTGGCTAAGAATTGAGGAAAGACTGACTGCGTCTCTTCTTATTTTTTATAAGAAACATTATTGTGTTGGAAATTCCAAATTGTTTGCATAGTCAACTTACACACAGCACTGACACACACACTTATCCCAGCAGACATGCCACTAGGGGTCTTTTCATAGTCCCCAGGTCCAGAACAAATTCAAGAAAATGTACAATATTATACAGAGCCATGAGTGCATGGAACTCCCTTCCATCTTATATAGTGCAAGTGAACAGAAAACCTGGTTTAAAAAAACAAATAAAGCAACACCTCACGGCACAACGCCTCTCCTCCATGTGACCTACTTGTTGTGTGTATGTACCGACATGTATGTGGAACTGATAGATGCATACACACACACACACACATTACATGTTAATGTTCTTAAATGTATGTAAATTGTAAAGTATTTTGTCTGTAATGTCTTTTTCGTTACGTGTCGGAACCCAGTAAGACTAGATGTCGCCATTGGTGTCGCCAGAAGGGATCCTAATAAATGTAAAAATTCCTGGTCCTGAAGAGCCGCAGCTGTAGCTATACACTATAGCGTGTGCAGGCTGGGACAACAGTCTGCACACACAGCGCCCCCCACAGGACTAATAGGGAAGACCCCTACTATAGATCAAAGTCATACATGACACTAGCTCACCTGGAATCCAAACAGGGGCACCCCACTTTTTTGTCTGTGGATCATAATCACTTTCAACTGTGGTTTTGAGTAAAACGGCTTATCCACATAACATAAACAATGAGCAAAGTAGTTATTACCATGTTTTTTCCCACTACAAACAAGTATTGGTGTGTGTGTGTGTGTGTGTGTGTGTGTGTGTGTGTGTGTGTGTGTGTGTGTGTGTGTGTGTGTGTGTGTGTGTGTGTGTGTGTGTGTGTGGGGGGGGGGGGGGGTTTAAAGTCATTCGCCAGTCCGGTGTTTCTGGTTCAGGTTTCTTACTACATGAATATACACAGCTCAGAAATCCACAGGAACACAGTAAGCCCACGAGAAAAAACGAAATGCAACTATGAACGTGCACGATGACTGTCCGTCCACCTGATGCAAGTGCTAGAAAATAGTTGCAATTGGTCGGCATGTGAATCCCAAAATTATCCTAACATGTAAACCGCTGTGATATATATTTTCAACAACCAAAAACAATGCATTTTCAACTGTTCGAAGTTGGTGTACCAAACCGATAGTAAAAGATGCTAAAACTACATATAAGAACAAGAAGCATAGAAATAGTGCACATAGAATATAGGCTACCGCTTCTTAGACTTGCCTTCAACGAGAATTACAGATATATAACACATTTCTGTGTGACTTTGATGTGGTCGCCCAAAAACTGACATATTGTAGCCTACCTCTCCTAGTTGGGCATGCGAAATCAAGTGCGTCTAGTATTGTCGTGGAAAATCGTTTTAAGAATATAATACTCTTGCAAGAACTTTGTGAATTCAATATAGACTTTAATACAGAGTAGCAAAGCCGAGCCGGTCCATGGAACAACTGCCTTTCCTGAGCATCGGCTCTGCTTTTATACACATACAGTATGGGAGTACATTCCATATGTAAATGAAGTCACTTCCCTCAGTCCTTCTGCCACCATTATCTTTCATCCCTAATTCTTTGCTTGTTCATGCCCAATAACGCCCATCTCTGATTCCTTTTTAGGTTATAATGGTGGCAGGACCCCCTTATGTTACACAAAATGCATTGTATGTTCAGGTTTCAGCCCCTGTAGGTCCCCTTGCCACCATCCTCCTTCCTATGTCGTTCTGACATTGGAATATCAGCTGTTGTATAGGTAGGTACTCATGGCCTTGGCTATTCCTGCTTGTTCGGTCTGCTAAATGTACACTTTGGCATGTTACCCTTTTCAGAATAGCAATGGCACTAGGTTTCATGTTCTCTTCCTATGGCCAATGTACTTATGTCCTAGCTACTTCAGCATAGCAACTATACCTATTTATATTACATTATCTCCCACAGTATCAGTGATTAGTGGTGGCGGAGTTGTCTGGTACGCGGTACCAGAACCTCAATTTTGGGGTTGAATTGCGTACCAGCTCCTATATAAAACAAGTAGAATATCGCCGGCCCAGATTCACACAGTGAGACAAAAAAAGGTTGATCAAAGCGGAATGAAAGGTAGGCATTTCTCGATTCTGCTATGTTCAAGTTTATTTGCCACTAGTCTGTGATTCTATGCGTGACAGTAGGCTAGCAGTGTTCGAGAATGTGCGGATTGAAAATGCATCAGCGTGAATGGCATGATGCGTTGTTCCAAATTAGGGGTTGTAAGGTCATAAAAAGTCATGGAAATGTTTGTTAACATAGTTCATGAAGGCACACTTAAATATTATCAATCACTTAAAAATCGATATATCAGCCATCATTGGAATGACCCTTCAGTGCATGTCTATGTGTGCTGCTTATGTGCCAGTGGACCGTTGCCCGAGAAGAGAGAGCGCGACATTTTCAACAGCGGATATAAAATAATAACTAGATAGCAATTCAAAACATAACTTGTAGCCGTTATCTTGCTAGTTAAGTATAGCTAACTATCATTCATGTTGTTTTTGCCTTTCCAAATGCACTGCAATTAACTTGCTATGGGAATTGAGGCTATTCTGAGGGCAAAAATGTTTTTTACACTCAATGTATATAGATAGACATGTCTAATTAGATAGCTTTCTGAAGTTACCTTATCCATATTGTCCGGAGCTGGATGCTGGAGTGAGGAGCCGTGCTGTACTTCGCTCCGCGGGTAATATTACATTTATTACATTACAACGGAACGATTTGATTAGTGTAATGTTAGCTGATAATGTTAGCTAGCTACATAGTTGTCTTTGCATCAAAGAAAAAGTGTAGCTTTGAGAAACTAACAAGGTTAGCCTGCCAGCTGTACTCGTTCGCAGCGACGCCATTTTACAAACAAAGCCAACACCACAGCCACTGCTAGCTAGCCAGCTTTACCAACTAGCAGTACAGTAGAAACTAAATACATTACAACGGAACGATTTGATTTGTGTAATGTTAGCTAGCTACATAGTTGTCTTTGTATCATAGATAAAGGTGTCGTACAGAGTAGTTATCGAGGTTAGCTAGCCAGCTACATTTTCAAACAAAGTCAACAACGCAGCCACTGCTAGCTAGCCAACTCTACCAGCGAGCAGTACTGTATCATTTTAGTCAACAAGATTTTTGCAACGTAAACTTAACTTTCTGAACATTCGAGATGTGTAGTCCACTTGTGTAGCTAGCAGGACTGACTTTGTGTTAGCTAGCCAACGTTTAATTACTTCTGCGTTATGAAAGGTACCAGACACGGACACGAATGATCCATTGGTAGTTTGTTGTAACCAAGTATTGGTGCTAACCGTGTGTTATTGGATGCTAGCATGCTAGTTAGCTACGGCGTCATAGGACACGGTGCACTGGAAGAAGCTGGAAGAATACTGTACCAAGTTATCTAGCTGAATAAACTAAGTTTGAGCCTATTCCTGGTAACATTGAACCACTGTAGTTTACATCAATTACATCAATTTCTAAAGTGGAAGTTGGAAAGTTATATTTGAGTGTTCATTCCAATCTCTTTTGCATTAGCGTAGCCTCTCCTGTAGCCTGTCAACCATGTGTCTGCCTATCCCTGTTCTCTCCTCTCTGCACAGGCCTAACAAACGCTTCACACCGCGTGGCCGCTGCCACTCTAACCTGGTGGTCCCAGTGCAGCACGACCCACGTGGAGTTCCGGGTCTCCGGCAGCCTCTGGAACTGCTGGTCTGCAGCCAACAAGGCAGAGTTCATCTCAGCCTATGCTACCCTCCAGTCCCTCGACTTCTTGGCGCTGACGGAAACATGGATTACCACAGAAAACACTGCTACTCCTACTGCTCTCTCCTCGTCTGACCACGTGTTCTCGCATACCCCGAGAGAATCTGGTCAGCGGGGTGGTGGCACTGGAATCCTCATCTCTCCCAAGTAGACATTCTCTCTTTCTCCCCTGACCCATCTGTCTATCTCCTCATTTGAATTCCATGCTGTCACAGTCACTAGCCCATTCAAGCTTAACATCCTTATCATTTATCGCCCTCCCGGTTCCCTTGGAGAGTTCATCAATGAGCTTGACAAGTTCATTTCCTGAGGATGGCTCACCCCTCACAGTTCTGGGTGACTTTAACCTCCCTACGTCTACCTTTGACTCATTTCTCTCTGCCTCCTTCTTTCCACTCCTCTCCTCTTTTGACCTCACCCTCTCACCGTCCCCCCCTACTCACAAGGCAGGCAATACGCTTGACCTCATCTTTACTAGATGCTGTTCTTCTACTAATCTCACTGCAACTCCCATCCAAGTCTCCGACCACTACCTTGTATCCTTTTCCCTCTCGCTCTCCTCCAACACTACTCACTCTGCCCCTACTCAGATGGTATTGCAACCTTTGCTGTCTCTCTCCTGCTACTCTCTCCTCTTCCATCCTATCATCTCTTCCCTCTGCTCAATCCTTCTCCAACCAATCTCCTGATTCTGCCTCCTCAACCCTCCTCTACTCCCTTTCTGCATCCTTTGACTCTCTATGTCCCCTATCCTCCCGGCCGGCTCGGTCCTCCCCTCCTGCTCTGTGGCTTGACGACTCATTGCGAGCTCACAGAACAGGGCTCTGGGCAGCCGAGCGGAAATGGAGGAAAACTAGCCTCCCTGCGGACCTGGCATCTTTTCACTCCCTCCTCTCTACATTTTCTTCCTCTGTTTCTGCTGCTAAAGCCACTTTCTACCACTCTAAATTCCAAGCATCTGCCTCTAACCCTAGGAAGCTCTTTGCCACCTTCTCCTCCCTCCTGAATCCTCCCCCCCCCCCCTCCCTCTCTGCGGATGACTTCGTCAACCATTTTGAAAAGAAGGTTGACGACATTCGATCCTCGTTTGTTAAGTCAAACGACACCGCTGGTCCTGCTCACATTGCCCTACCCTATGCTTTGACCGCTTTCTCCCCTCTCTCTCCAGATGAAATCTTGCGACTTGTGATGGCCGGCCGCCCAACAACCTGCCCGCTTGACCCTATCCCCTCCTCTCTTCTCCAGACCATTTCCGGAGACCTTCTCCCCTACCTCACCTCGCTCATCAACTCATCCTTGACCGCCGGCTACGTCCCTTCCGTCTTCAAGAGAGCGAGAGTTGCACCCCTTCTCAAAAAACCTACACTCGATCCCTCCAATGTCAACAACTACAGACCAGTATCCCTTCTTTCTTTTCTCTCCAAAACTCTTGAGCGTGCCGTCCTTGGCCAGCTCTCTTGCTATCTCTCTCAGAATGACCTTCTTGATCCAAATCAGTCAGGTTTCAAGACTGGCCATACAACTGAGACCGCTCTTCTCTGTGTCACGGAGGCTCTCCGCACTGCTAAAGCTAACTCTCTCTCCTCTGCTCTCATCCTTCTAGACCTATCTGCTGCCTTTGATACTGTGAACCATCAGATCCTCCTCTCCACCCTCTCCGAGTTGGGCATCTCCGGCGCGGCTCACTCTTGGATTGCGTCCTACCTGACAGGTCGCTCCTACCAGGTGGTGTGGCGAGAATCCATCTCCGCACCACGTACTCTCACCACTGGTGTCCCCCAGGGCTCAGTTCTAGGCCCTCTCCTATTCTCGCTATACACCAAGTCACTTGGCTCTGTCATATCCTCACATGGTCTCTCCTATCATTGCTACGTAGACGACACACAATTAATCTTCTCCTTTCCCCCTTCTGATAACCAGGTGGTGAATCACATCTCTGCATGTCTGGCAGACATATCAGTGTGGATGACTGATCACCACCTCAAGCTGAACCTCGGTAAGACGGAGATGCTCTTCCTCCCGGGGAAGGACTGCCCAGTCCATGATCTTGCCATCACGGTTGACAACTCCATTGTGTCCTCCTCCCAGAGTGCTAAGAGCCTTGGCGTGACCCTGGACAACACCCTGTCGTTCTCAGCTAACATCAAGGCGGTGACCCGATCCTGTAGGTTCATGCTCTACAACATTCACAGAGTACGACCCTGCCTTACACAGGAAGCGGCGCAGGTCCTAATTTACATTTTAGTCATTTAGCAGACACTCTTATCCAGAGTGACTTACAGTAGTGAATGCATACATTTCATACATTTTTTTCTGTGCTGGCCCCCCGTGGGAATCGAACCCACAACCCTGGTGTTGCAAACACCATGCTCTACCAACTGAGCTACAGGGAAGGCAGGGAAGGCTAATCCAGGCACTTGTCATCTCCCGTCTGGATTACTGCAACTCGCTGCTGGCGGGGCTCCCTGCCTGTGCCATTAAACCCTTACAACTCATCCAGAACGACGCAGCCCGTCTGGTGTTCAACCTTCCCAAGTTCTCGCACGTCACCCCGCTCCTCCGCACACTCCACTGGCTTCCAGTTGAAGCTCGCATCTGCTACAAGACCATGGTGCTTGCCTACGGAGCTGTGAGGGGAACGGCACCTCCGTACCTTCAGGCTCTGATCAGTCCCTACAGCCAAAGAAGGGCACTGCATTCATCCACCTTTGGCCTGCTCGCCTCCCTACCTCTGAGGAAGCACAGTTCCCGCTCAGCCCAGTCAAAACTGTTCGCTGCTCTGGCACCCCAATGGTGGAACAAGCTCCCTCACGACGCCAGGACAGCGGAGTCAATCACCACCTTCCGGAGACACCTGAAACCCCACCTCTTTAAGGAATACCTGGGATAGGATAAAGTAATCCTTCTACCCCCCCCCCAAAAAAAATATATAGATGTACTATTGTAAAGTGGTTGTTCCACTGATATCATAAGGTGAATGCACCAATTTGTAAGTCGCTCTGGATAAGAGCGTCTGCTAAATGACGTAAATGTAATGTAAAAATGAATCTCGCAAACGGAAACTCGGCCAAAACCCTCCCGCTAATTTCGCTGTGTCTATGTACTGACATGTATGTGTAACTGATAGATTCACACACACACACACACACACACACACACACACACACACACACACACACACACACACACACACACACACACACACACACACACACACACACACACACACACACACACACACACACACACACACACACACACACACACACACACACACACACACACACACACTGCATGATAATATTTTTAACTGTATGTAAATTGTAAAGTATTTGGTCTGTAATGTCTTTTTCATTATGTGTCTTGGCCAAACCCCTCCCTCTGCTAATTTAGCTAGTGTTTATCATGGCCAAAAAGTATTCTTTTTTTTACGATGCAAACAATTTAGATTTTGTGGCTGTTGAATCTAGTGGAAACCGTTTATCATCCACACAGGGGCTTGAAAACCACTGCACCAGTTAAAGCGGCAACCAGCAGTAGAAACAATAACAAAGTGGTTGTCAGTAAAACGCTGAGGGATGGGGCTTGAGGAATGTAACTTCAAAATCATAGACAGAGCTATGGATGCAAGGACTGATCAGCCGCTATATCAACATGATCGTTTTAACCATGTTTTGAGGCTGCAGTAGGCTATTTGTTTAACATTTTCTCTGTTTACCAACATTGTAGTAAAACAAGCTTATAATTGGGGTTTTGATGTTGTATGCCAGTTGAACTAAGTTCTTGATGCATTTATAAATTATAGCCTATTCTTCAAGAATCAATGGGTGCATATCATTAATTTATAAGTAAAAAAAATTGATGTAACTGCTGATTACCACTTTATGCACCGCATTCGCCCAATCCAGATTCGTCCACATAATCAACAACAAAAAAACAAGACCAGAAACTACTGGGAGGATTGATTATATGTGTGTTCATCTACTAAACCCTTTTGTATTAACTCCCTCTTCATCTCTGGTGGTGAACTGCGGGGCATCGGTGTATGTCCATCGGTGTATGTCCATCGGTGTATGTCCATCGGTGTATGTCCTTTGACGTGAATTAGTGCAAAAGCACTAAGGGAGGAGTGCCTTTTCAAACCAAACAGTAATCTGTGCCGCTCTGTCATGTTGTCAACAAGGCAGTATGGTGCATCATCCAGAAACATACATAGGCCTACATCTCTTTTCCATTCAAAATATGTTTGCATTTTCAAACTAGTTTTCATTGGGAAGGCAGATAATGCTTTTTTTTGTTGTCAAAAGCAATCACTTTTGCATGTGAAAACACAGAACCGTACTCATTACTCCACGTGCAAATTTTTTTAGTCGATTTCTCTGTGGGCTTTGAGACAGGCCGGTTCCAAAACAAACGCAATCAACTTTCACCCGGTAAAAAAAACGCCAAATCGGACGCCCGGGCACATTAATTGAATCCCCTCAATGTTGGTCAAAAACACATAATGCTGCATGACCATTGACAGATTCTCGCCGTTTCATCTGTCCACATGAATTAGTCCCGGAGAGATAAAAGTCTGGTCTCAATGAAATAGAGTAGGCTGCCTATGCATGGGAGGAGAATCAAGTGGCAGTCGTCTTTTCAAGAAAATTACATTAAATTTGATTAGACTACAATTTACTACAGTGTCTGTAAATAAATAGGGTATTGATAATGGAAAGAAGTGGAGGACGCTCAACCAACGTTAGTCCAGGTGAAATAATAAAAATTATTGAAAAGCGCGGATAGGCTACCATGGTGAGCGAACCTTTAATTTTCTATAAATATTAATTGCCCATTTATTTGTCTCTGCCTACAAATTGTCCTCCTAAAAGGTAGAATAGTGTAGTAGAGTTAAAGTGGTTATTCCAGCAAACTTCAAATTATTAGAATAGTACACAACGCAGAACAGAACAATCAGGTTGAGGGTCAGTGGCCAAAGCCCGGCGAACAGGAACATTCCAAGTTCAGACAGAAGGGGGGAGTCAGATCGCTATGATCGCCAGGAACTTTACTTTTGGTTTCTAATTTTAATTGTTGCGCTACTGGTGATGCCTGTTGATGTTAGGTAGGCAGCTACAGTAGCTGAATGATGTTAACATCTTCGGGTTTTGTTTCATTAAATGTATTTTATTTTATCTGGGTGCTTACGTCACCTACTAACACCATGGTACTACCCATAGCTCCCGCTCTCCTCAGTCTGAGAAAACACTGAGAGAGAAAGAACAACTTGTCAGGTGGTGCATTGGAGACTGATGTGTTCCTGTCCTGTCTTTTCACAATACTATTGCAGATCAACATAAAAGCCTAAAAGACAGCCATGGTGTCGCTCTTCATTTCTTGGTTCTCCTGTGGTGCATAAGAGACCCGCTACAGATTGGTGCAGTGACCCGGATCAACAGATCAGCTGCAGCAGATCGCCGGGGGACCCCTACACAGAACTGGATCAACATCACACGTTTAAAACATTTGAGGGCAATGTCAACTTTGGACAATATGTTGCGTACACCTCAGTTGTATGAGATTACAGAACAGGAGAGAGAAGACATATCAGGTGTTGGTGATAACAATGTACATGTTACTCCGGTTGGTGTTACTGTGAGAGGTCCACAAGGTATTGCCAGTGGGGTGGGGCGGGGGGCTCAGTTGGCCAGTATGGTGGAACATAGTGCTAGAGCCAGTCCTCTTAGATACCCAGCAGTCGACACTAGAGTGCCAAGTGTTAGTAGTAGCCAACCAGAGCATGTTAGCAGTAGCCAACCAGGCAACGATGACAGTGAAGAGTCCCAGAAGGCCATAGGGGGTGAAAATGAAAACGGAACCCAATTGCAAGCCCTAGCAGAGTTAGTCAAACAACTGGGCAGTGAAATAGGAAATCAAGTTGCCACTAGTCTAGCAGGGGCTGGTCCAAGCACTTCCCCTCCCCAACCAATAGTAGAAATACCTGATTGGTCAAAGGTCAACCTAATTCTGAAGTCAGACATCAGAGAACCACCCCACTTCCGGGGTGATAGCACAGACCGGTGCACAGTGACTGAATGTCAAGAACTTATGCAAGCTCACTTGAAAAAGAAGGGATGCAGTATATCAGAACAGGGGCAAGAAATACAGGACAGACTGATGGGGCGGGCTAAAGACATAGTCAGAATTGGGCTCCGTGGAAACCCTCTTGTTAACATCAGCAGAGATCCTGAAGCCATTTACAATATCTTGAGGCAGCACTTTGGAGAGGCAATCTCATCCACAATCCCATTAGGATACTTCTATGAAACCTTACCAAGACAGTCAGAGAGCTGCTTGGATTATTGGGTTAGACTGAACAAAGCAATTGACCTTGCCAATGAGTACTTGCAAAGACAATGAAAAAGAGTGGATGATCCAGGTCACGAGGTGACCATGATGTTTGTTAAGCACTGCCCTGATCCAGCACTATATGCCGCTCTTAGGTGCAGGCCTATTGAAAATTGGACCGTTGGAGATTTGCAGGCAATGATTGAAAGCCATCACCGAGACAAACAATCAGCCAGACACAGGGCGCAAAGTACTGCCAAGGTAGAAGTTGTGATGACCCCCGACGCTTGGTGTATGACTCAACAACAAGCAGTCGGTCAAAATAATTCAGCCACACCCACTAACAGTGATCAGGCTCCATTGAACAAAGTGATTTCTCTCCTGGAAAAGCTCCTGTCAACCCAGGAACAAAATCAAAGGAGAACTTCAGCCAGAACGCCACAAACTAATACTGCTGCTGGTCCCTGTAGAATTTGTAAGGCCTCAGACCATTCAACTCAGTCGCACTGCTTTAACGAGGGGTTATGCTTCAAGTGTCACAGGACAGGCCACAAAGGCTTTGAATGTCCAGCAAGAAAACAAGTTGGAGAGGCAACTGCCGAGGCTCCCCCTGGCCCCGCTTTAAACTAACATGCTCACGCCAAGAGGGGGGCAGTGTGGGCGAACATGTTACACCTCCACAGAACACTACAGATATAAGGACTGGAAACACAATGAAAACCGAGGTGATTTATCCGAAAATAGAGAGTAATGACAGTATTTTCTATGTTCCAGTAATGGTGCAAGAAATTGTAGAACTTCAAGCTCTGATAGATAGTGGGTCTATGACCTGCACGTTAAGTGAGTAAGCTGAAGACACACTTCTGAGATGTAATGTGATAAAACCAGAGTCTAGAAAGCCAACTCAAGTAGTTCTTGTAGGCTGTGGGGGCAACCAGGCACAACCTAAGTATGAATATGACTTGAACATTGATCTTTTAGATTGCAAGATGGCAATGTCTGTTTTAGTTGTACATGGACAGACAGATGACATGATAGTTGGATCGAACGCCATAAAACACATAATGCAACAGGTTAAGAAAACAAAGTGGTATTGGGACAGCCTCTCCAAACCTGCCAAAGGAGATTCACATGGACTTTTACTCAGCATGCTAGCCAACGTGAACCGTTGGCACGGTGACAAAATACCAGACAAAGTGGGAACTGTAATGCTCAAGCAGAGTGTGACTCTCATGCCTCAACATGAACATTTGGTCTGGGGAAAACTGAAAGAAAAGGTGCCGCTATCAGTCGGTAGTACTGTAGTCATAGAGGCCACTACAGCACGATCTGCACCAAGAAATGTCCTAGTAGGACGCACTGTATGTCCTTTGAGGGGTGACAAGTGGGTACCCATGAAAGTGATCAACATGTTGGACCACCCTATTATTCTCCGCCGTAACACCAAGTTGGCCGATGTGCACCCATGCCTAGCCCTAGAAGACCTAGAGCTCTATGCCAGCCATGCTGAGAACCCCAGTAAGGTCCAGTCTGCCCTTCAGAATGTCACCCAAGCTGGGGAAGAATGTTCAGTTAGTGGAAAAAAGGCAAAGAAGGAGTATCTACAAAAGTTGGAAGAGTTGGGCTAAAAAGAAGTTGACATAGAATCCTGTGAAGTGTCTGACATGTGGAAAGGAAAACTAGTGGACCTTATTGCTCAGTATGAAGGCATCTTCTCCAGGGACCGACTTGACTGTGGAGAAGCGAAGAACGTCATCCACCGTATCCGACTCAAAGATGAAAAGCCTTTCCGGCTGCCGTACAGGAGGGTCTCGCCATCCGACTACCAGAAACAGAGACAGACGTTGGAGGAAATGGAGGAGCGGGGCATCATCCGAAAGTCCAGTAGTGAGTGGGCCTCCCCCCTTGTCCTGGTTTGGGAGCCGTCAGGAGAGTTGAGAATTTGCACTGATTCCAGACGGTTGAACCAGAGGACAGAGAAAGATGCATACCCATTGCCCCATCAAGCCGATGCTCTCGCTGCTTTGGGGGGGAACTGCTTCTTCAGTACTATGGATTTGACTTCGGGATTCTACAACATCCCCATACATGAAGATGACCGCAAGTACACAGCGTGCACAACACCCACGGGTTTATTTGAGTACAACAGAATGGCTCAGGGGTTATGTAACAGCCCAGCAACATTCGCCAGAATGATGACCTCGATCTTCGGCGACCAGAACTACGTGTCCCTCCTGTGCTACTTGGATAATCTCCTGGTTTTCGGGAAGACTGAGCAGGAAGCCCTGGACCGTCTCGAAATGGTGTTCTCCCGCCTTAAGGAACACAACCTGAAGCTAGCGCAAAACAAATGTTACCTCCTCAGAAAATCAGTCAAGTTTTTAGGCCATATTGTCATGGCAGAGGGCATTGCAACTGACCCAGGAAAAGTGTCTGCAATCAACGACATCACAGCAGCTGACCTGATGGAAAATGATGGGAAAACACCTTCACCCACCAAGGTCAGATCATTTCTTGGTATGGCAAACTATTATTCCCACTTCATTGTGAGTTTCTCAGGTTTAGCCAAACCACTGTTTCGTCTGATTGCAGGACAGAAAAGTAAGCGGAAAGGAGAAAAAGGAAAACCTCATGGCATGGCCTATAAACGTCTGAAACCTGAAGACTGGACTTCTGAATGTGGGGAGGCGCTGGAGAAGCTAAAAGTTGCTGTCTCCCAAACAACCGTGCTGGCTCACCCAGACTTTACCAGACCGTTTCTCTTATCAACAGATGCATCAATGGATGGCTTAGGTGCAGTACTTAGCCAGACATTTGAGGGTGAGAGTAGGCCCAAACCAGTAGCTTTTGCAAGCAAGACTCTGTCAAGGTCTCAGTCCCGTTACCCAGCACACAGATTAGAGTTCTTCGCTCTTAAGTGGGCTGTGTCTGATAAGTTCACCCATTGGCTGAAGGGGAATACATTTTACATTACATTTTAGTCATTTAGCAGACACTCTTATCCAGAGCGACTTACAGTAGTGAATGCATACATTTCATACATGGCCCCCCGTGGGAATCGAACCCACAACCCTGGCATTGAAAACACCATGCTTTACCAACTGAGCTACAGGGAAGGCTGTGAATAGATTCACAGTCCTAACAGATAACAATCCCCTGACATATATAATGACGAAACCAAAGCTAGATGCCTGTGAGCAGCGGTGGGTCTCTAAACTGGCCCCCTTCGACTTTGACTTGAAGTACATCCCCGGGCCCCAGAATGTCCCAGCAGACCTGCTTAGTCGACAGCCGTTCGTTGGAGCTAGGAAGGCAAGTGAGTTCCCAGAGTATGTGACTTCAGAGTCCATCCAGGACACATTCAAACTGTCAGTCAATATCCAAGGTGGTGAGATCCTGGCTCAAGTCTCTTCTGAAGGAGTGAAAGCAGTTTTGGAATCCTGTCTGGAGTGGGATGCGAGTGTGCCAGTGCGCAAATTCCAATTAGCCCAGTATTCTGCCAGCATCCTTCAGCATGAAGGGGGAGTGGCTACTCTTCCAGTCCTTTCTCCTGATGTGATACGGAGAAAACAGAAGGCGGATCAGGTGCTGACCCGAGTGGCGTACTTTATTGAGAGTAGGAGGAGACCTTCGCGGAGAGAGAGGGCTCATGAGACTGCCCAAGTGTTGAGAATGCTGAAGCATTGGGATAAACTCGAAATCAAGGATGAGATCCTCTACCGAAGATCTAAGGACAGAGTTGTCAAGAAGAGGTACCAGCTGGTGGTGCCAGACTCCCTTAAAGCCATCGTTCTGAGGGGAACCCATGATGAACCCGGCCACCAAGGCCAGACTAGAACACTCCGTTTGGTACGTCAAAGGTTCTTCTGGACTGGAATGGAAGGGGAAGTGAAGAAGTATGTCTCCTACTGTAAGCACTGTGTGGTTGGCAAGACAATGGAGCCAGAGGCTAGGGCACCGTTGGAATCTATTCAGACCAGCACAGCGTTGCAACTGGTGTGCATAGACTTCTGGTCAGCAGAAGGAAGGGATGGAGAGAGCGTTGATGTACTCGTCATCATAGATCATTTTACGAAGCTGGCACAGGCGTTTCCTTGCCCAAACCAGACAGCAAAGGTGGTTGCCCAGAAGTTATGGAACCAGTCCTTCTGTGTCTATGGGTTTCCCCAGTGGATACACTCTGACAAAGGAGCAAACTTTGAGAGTCACTTAATCGCAGAATTGCTACAAGTCTCAGGAGTCAAAAAGCCCCATACCACTCCATATCATCCTATGGGCAACGGTCAGACGGAAAGATTCAACCGCACGCTCGGAAACATGGTCCGATCGTTGCCAGCGAGAGCAAAAGAAAGATGGCCCCAGATGATACAGACGCTCACCTTCTCGTACAACTGTATCACACACGAAACGACAGGATTCGCACCGTTCTTCCTGATGTTCGGCCGAAATCCACGGCTGCCAGTGGACATCATGTTTGGAAGTACCTTGAAAAACGAAGACGTGTTGACTCATGACGAGTATGTTGACTCGTTCCAAAAGGACCTGCGAGAGGCTGTCAGGAACGCTCAGGCCAACACCACTGAAGCTCAGAAAAAGCAAGCAAGGCAGAATAACAAGAGAGTGAATGGTACTGCCCTGGAGATGGGGGACCGAGTTCTCTTGGCAAACCGAAAGGAAAGAGGAAAAGGTAAACTTGCCGACTTGTGGGATTCAACGGTCTATGTAATCACATGGAAAGACCAGTCTGTCCACATCTACAGAGTCGAAGATCCTACTACCAAGAAGAGTAAAGTAGTTCATCGAAACTTCATACTGCCAGTGAACTTCCTGCCGGTGGGACAGACAGACGAGATGTCCACAGTAGCCTCTACTGCTTCAGAGGAGGACATAAACGCAGATAGCGGTGACGAAAGACCGGTATTCGATGTGGATGAGGATTCAGAGGATCGAAGGACTGCTGTCTGGATTCTCGAGGGCCAGAACCCTGAGGGGCCCACGGAAGCTGAAGGTCAAAAATCTTCAGGACTGGAAGATGGCGTGAACATGAGAGAAGCTGCTCCTCAAAGCCCAGCGAAGGACATGATCTCAGGACAAGCAGCTAAATCAAGCACAGGAAGCTCCTCAATGATGCCTGGTGATGATTCAACTGATCCTTCTGAAGATGACACAAGTAGAAAAGCAACGTCAGTGAGCAGTCTAGATGGCATCAGCAGTAGAAGTTCATCAGTCAGCGGCTCTGTATGCATAAGATCTACTAAGAAGAGAATGAGTAACCAGAGAGAGGTAGAGCGCAGAAACAGCCAGACGTCTGAGCTTACTGATACAGTCCTGAGACCAAGTGAAGGCACTTTGAGAACTCGAACTGGAAGAGTTGTGAAGCCTGTCAGAAGACTTTTAGAGTCAATGAGTCAAGTGATTGCTGAGCCGGACAAAAGAGAGCATCTAGCTGCCCTGATTCAAGCCTTATCAACTTTTGTTGAAGTGACAGTACCCCAGTGGCACAGAAGCCAGAGGATAGATTAAGGAAATGAGAAATACTTTATTAGGGGGTCATAGGTTGTATGTATATGGGCATATTTCTACCTGGCAAAGTCTCTTTGCTGTCCTTCTGGATGACTCTTGGTCAAGGTTACCCCTGTGGAGGAAGAACTCTTACCTTATGTCTTAAAGTTTGCTGAAATCAAGAAGGGGTGAGTGTAGTAGAGTTAAAATTGTTATTCCAGCAAACTTCAAATTATTAGAATAGTACACAACGCAGAACAGAACAATCAGGTTGAGGGTCAGTGGCCAAAGCCCGCGAACAGGAATATTCCAAGTTTCGACAGAAGGGGGGAGTCAGATCGCTATGATCGCCAGGAACTTTACTTTTGGTTTCTAATTTTAATTGTTGCGCTACTGGTGATGCCTGTTGATGTTAGGTAGGCAGCTACAGTAGCTGAATGATGTTAACATCTTCGGGTTTTGTTTCATTAAATGTATTTTATTTTATCTGGGTGCTTACGTCACCTACTAACACCATGGTACTACCCATAGCTCCCGCTCTCCTCAGTCTGAGAAAACACTGAGAGAGAAAGAACAACTTGTCAGGTGGTGCATTGGAGACTGATGTGTTCCTGTCCTGTCTTTTCACAATACTATTGCAGATCAACATAAAAGCCTAAAAGACAGAGAACAATGGCTAAACCTGGTCTCAACTTCCAATGCTCCATCCCCCTGCCCAACCCCCCTCCACGCCACTCCGTCAACCATCAGGATGCCCGGCATCAGAACATTCCAGGCATTCCCGTGATTGGCAGATAGCAGGTTGATTGGCTTGTCGGACCCCGCGAACACTGGGTACTGGTAAATACAACACAACCAACTAACAGCATAACACAAAACACACAGCTGTCTGCGTGGGTCGCTACAATATGTTAACATTGCCAAAGCAAGTGAAGAAGATAATTTAAAAAAAGTGTTTGTCACTTTCTGAAAATCGCCCCACTCCTAAAACCTAGACTATAAAACGTAGCTCAAGAGAAAGTGCAAGTGTCCCAACAGCTCTATTCAAACTGCTTCTAGCCTATTGTTTGATATAGCGCAGTAATACCGATAGCCTAATATAATGGGCCACGTGAGAATCTCTTGTGATTTAAACTATTTCTTAGGTTAATTTTGATATTGCTTACATAGGGCGCATAATTCCTGCGACCATGGCTGGCAAATGAGATGCGTCACATTCGCCTAAAATAATATTGCTGGACTTCGGTTCGGTTCGGGATCGGTTCTTGCGGTAGCGGGTGAGAGTCGGATAGAAAGCCAGCGGACGTGGTATTAAAAGCTGCGGGTGCAAGTGGAAGCGGGCTGAATTAATCAGTACCGCGCAGAACTCTATTTCATTGGGCCAGTTATTTTTGCATGGCACGATGCCCCGGGCGGGTGAAGATTTCATTGAAGGACCAATGGAATGGTCTAAAAAAAATATATAGCTCAGCTCACCCGGGGCACCGGCCCATGCAGAACGAACTCTCCCATTATCAACGCTGTATATACACACATCTTTGGACATTATACAGAGGGATACTGTAAAAACCAAATGCATGTTTCCGTATGCCTGTGAATGAGGCAAGCTCAACAAAGCTCAAACAACAAAACAAAAATAAAAGCATGGAACAGCGGGGTTTTCCAAACATTTTATTTAACTACAACATAACCACTGGGGCAACACTCCATCAACAGTAAACATGTTGTGTACATTCATTTATCAGCCTATTTACAAATGTAATATAAATAATTAAAAAGTAGCCAAAACAATACACTTACTGGGCAATATAATGTAGCCATTACCCTCATCACTGTATCATTATGCGCTTGTAGTCATACATTTGTCTTTCAATGTCTTCTTACCTTTTTATAAAACATTCATATTCTCTCTTAATTGATACTTCATATACATGTGTGGCAGAACAAACAAATGATATACATGACAACAACCACTAAACAACCTTTGCATAGGAGAACAATTCTACAAAATTATCAAATAGCAATTTTAAATCTCAGATCACCCAACGTTCATTCATTGAGAGCACATCCAGCCCCCTTCACAAGGCTTAGCACATTGTTATCAATGGGAACTTCCACAGCTCTATCCCGAGATACACTATTTACTTCAATGTTTCTCTGGCGGCTTGACTATTCCAGAATCCCCTCTGGATGGCAGCTCATAGATCCCTCTTGACTTCAAATGTGCATATGCAGGAGTCTCTCTGACTGTCCATGTAAGGTTTACACCCCATGTGCATGACAGCCTCAAACAGCAGGGTCACAGTATTCTCACACACTGTATAGAGACAGACATGGAAACACGAGTTGATCATGTTATACAGACATATGAAACCCACAGAAAAATTTATCAATATCAAATGTTATGTCACGTGCACAGTTTACAGCAGGTATAAAAGGTTCAGTGAAATGCTTGTGCTAGCTACCTCAACATTGCCGTACTATAATTAAGCAATATGGCCCGAGGGGGTGTGGTATATGGCCAATATACCACGGCTAAGGGCTGTTCTTATGCACGACACAACACAGAGTGTCTGGATGCAGCCTTTAGCTGTGGTATATTGGCCATATACCACAAACCCCCAAGGTGACTTATTGCTATTATAAACTGGTTACCAACTTAATAGGTGTAGTAAAAACACATGTTTTTTCATACGGTATGATATACCACGGCTTTCAGCCAATCAGCATTCAGGACTTGAACCACCCGTTTTCTGTTGCATGCCCTAATATGGATGAGTTGTATGATCTTCCCCACCAGCAAGATTGTTAGACTGGTTAAACCAGACTGAATGCTGAACTCACCAGTGAAGTGAAACAATTGACAATGGTGAGTGCAGGGTTCAGCATGATTTAAACAGGCTACAAGATGGTGGACACATTATTGAATTAACTGTGAGGAATGCTTGAGTCAAGTCCTGCTCTGTGTTCAACACTGGGAGCATGTCAATACATGAATCAGGGTGGTGTTCATTAGGCATCACATGGAAGAAAACAGACTGAAACAGGCAGGAACAACAATAAGAAACACTCATTGTCGTGTCCCGTTGTAAAACGTTTTCTGTTGCATGCCCTAATAAACACAACCCAGTTGCCATCTTACCTTGGACACTCTGGGCCAGTCCCAACATCTTCTGTAATCTCCTACAGATGGTCTCCAGGCATTCCTGGAACTCATCGTCACAGTCGTGTTTATCACGGTTACAGGTGTCATAGCAACGGTCGTGCTGGTTACAGCACTTGGTCAAGGACGGGATGCCGATGTCAAACTGTAGAGTAGACAAAAGAGTTGGCCATTAGATCAATGCTCTCAAATATTCAATGCAATATATAATATGACAGGTATAATAACATTCCTATAAACAGTGGTCGCCATACAGGGGAGCCGCACTACTATGGCTGACCCTGTAAAACAACACATTTCACTGCACATATCTGGGCATGTGACAATAAAATAAACTATTTTTTTGTGGGGGGGGGGGGGGGGTCTTCATTTCTGGTCCTGTGTGCAGGCTTCACTGTCTGGAACACAGGTCTCTGCTAATCATAAAAATCATGAGTTGCTAAATCAGGTGGGTTAGTGCTGGACTGGGACAACAGTCTGCACACACTGCACCCCCACAGGAATAATAGGGAAGACCACTGCTATAGATCAAAGTCAGACATGAAACTAGCTCACCTGGAATCCGAACAGGGGTGACCCACATCCATTGGGTGGGGTTGGTTTGTAACCAGGCCGGGGTTCTGGTTTGTAACCTGCAAGGAAAGCGCAAAGGTAGATGTGTTCAGAGTTCTTCTTTAATCTTGTTGAGAGAGACAACCTGTTCAGAGAGACTACAGAGTGTGTTGGGGGTGGTACTGTACCAGTTTAATGGTTTACAACTCAAGATAGCTACAGTGGTGCTTATCTGCTTTGTTTGTGGAACATAATCACTTTCAACTGAGCTTTTTAATAAATGGCTTGTCTGCATAGTAAGCAAAGTAGTTATGGTCATGTTTTATTTCCATTACCATCAAGTATTGACTGTGTGTGTCGCCTAAGAGAGACCTTACCATCACTGCATTCATAGTGACACAATCCATCTTGCCCTCCAAATAAGTCCAGAGCAACGTTGAGGTATTTGTCAATGTTATGGATCCCATTGCGAATGGTTTTTAAAGTCATTCGCCAGTCCGGTGTTTTAGGTTCCTTACTACATGAAGACACACAGCTCAGAAATACATAGAAAGATAGTAAGCCAACGAGAAAAACCGGGATGCAACTGTTATGATGCATGATGACAGCACCGGATGATAGAAAATAGTTGCAATTGGTCGGCATGTGAATCCAAAGTTAAATGACCGCACCAAACGTCGGTAGAAAATAATTTCACATTTTCCCAAATGTTACACTATAGGTCCTATTCGATGTCAACAAAACGCCTGTCATGCAAATCCCTTTCCGGGTTGTGGGGATTAGTCACGTGACAGCAATAAGCCTATCAGTGACGATAGATACATTTGCACTTATAGTACACGTGGTCACTCAACGCCCACAAATGTTCAAAGTTCATTCATGCCACGAACAAATGTATATTCATGACTGATTTGATGATTTTTACTGAGAAATTGTCTTGCTTTCTGTTTTAAGGCAATATTAATCAGTGTAGTACTTTCAAGTATTTTTACTTAATTCTTTTTTTTTGGGGGGGGGGGTATCTGTACTTTACCATTTATATTTTTGCAAACATTTACTTTACATTTCTAAATAAAATAATGTACTTCTTACTCCATACATTTGTGACACCCAAAGGTACTTGTTACATTTTGACAGGAAAATGGTCCAATTCACACCCATCAAGAGAACATCCCTGGTCATCCCTACTGCTTCTGATCTGGCAGACTCACTAAACACAAATGCTTCCTTTGAAAATTGTCTGTGTGCCCAGGTTATCCATCAATTAAAAAAATAAAATAAAATCAATAAAATTGTGCTGTCTGGTTTGCTTAATATACAGCATTTGAAGTGGTTTATACTTTTACTACATTTTAGCAGTTCCATTTACTTTTGATACATTTAAAACGATTTACATTTAAAAACAAATACTTCGTAGTATTTTACTGGGTGACTTTTGTAATTTTCTATTAAGGCATCTTTACTTTTACTCAAGTATGACAATGGAGTACTTTTCCCACCACTGATATTAATCAATACAAGAAATAATCACTGTAGGCCTATACACTATGTATTTTTCAGAAACACCACAATTCACATGGACTTCCAGGAAAAACAGCAAATTCAGCAAAGTAGACTTGTTCGGTTGCATTGCAGTTTTATGAATCACAGTACCGACCTGTTTGGGTACCAAGCTGGAGCATGAGGCCATACAAATCCACCTCAACACATCTTTTACAAGCCTCAAACATGGTGAGGCCATATTAGGTTGAGAATAAGGCTTCCTGCAAAACCAAAGTGAGACTGTATACAAACTAATAGAGTAATGGATCTGTATGCCAGGGAGAATATTATGTGGAGAGAATAGGCCTACAGTCTGAGTACTATGAACACATGTTAAAAGGGTTTTTAACCTGCCCTACCATGCCATCTGCTTCATACGCACAATTGCACATGCGCTCGAAACAAATCAATACTGCTTCTGGTAATAATTTATTGTTTATTCAAATTATTAATCGAGCAATGACGAAAAACCTTGTTTTTCTACTTAAATAACTCCATACATTTTCAAACATTCAAAATGAAAAATGAACAACAATTGATGAAGATTATGGCTCCAACTTCACATTTTTCCCCCAGGCCAAAAAAGTTCAAGTGAGACCGTGGTCATTTCTTCATCTGCGGAATGAACTTCAAGGTCCATGGAACTCCACACAAGGTTCCACTGTGGTAGCTAGGAAGCATTCTCTGGGTTCCTCACAATACTAGCACTGCTAATGTATGGATTGGAAGGAGGGCAGCATCTCCAGATGAGCCTACAAATCTTGTTTAAGTCAAGCAGGTGAAGTAGTTATCTAGAGTGAAGACGATTGTGATTTGCTTGTTACAGCAGAATGCTTGGCGCTTCAATACTCAAGAGGCACCACCACAATGCCTTCTGCTTTTAGAGTCAGCGTTCATTTCCAGAGTGGGTTCTTATTTCCAGAAACCACAAAAAGACAAGCAAAGATAGAAGAGAAAGAGGTTGTGGTTCTCAAGTGTTTTGGGAGGTTGGTCTATTCTTCAGTTGGTTCATTGAGATGCAGCAAGGCAGTTCCCAGGGAGGGGGTGGTGAGGAGGATGGAAAGATGGGTACTGGGGGAGGGATAGGGACAACTTACAACTTCAACGGTAAGGCTAATTATTTGTATATTTTTCCTCCTTTTAATCTCCATGGTTTTTCCCTTTAAAAAAAAAAACATTTACATACATATATCTATTCATATATCTCTTCTAAAAGCGTCCTGTGGGAGCCTGCGGTGTCAGGCGGGCTCAGCCCCCCCTGAACAGGTCATTTAGTCTGTCCAGCTCCTTGCAGTTATCCATGGTCATCAGCTCAGCCTTCTTACGCAGGCGGTCGTCCCTGTAGACCTTAGCAGCGTACAGCAAGTCCGTTTCTGAGAGAGAAGGGGGAGATGAACAGAAGAGTCAGTCACTATCAACCATGTCACACTAAGCTACTTCGAGGGAATGCTTTCGTCACAAAATAGAAGGAAATGAATGCATGTTTGTAGGGGTACTTGTATTGCTTCACATGGGGCAGTCCTCACTGTAATTATACCCTGCAGGGGCTGCGTGCTACACCACTGCTTATAACTATAAGAAATCTGTGTGAAATAAATTATATCCAGCTCAGAGCTCCAGCTATGCATTTGGTTTTCTAATTTGCTAGCTACGGTATGAACAACTAATAGAGACATGATGGACACCTACTCGTCTGCCTCTCCTTCCAGCAGTTGTTTCTGACATTAGACACGTAGTCCTCCTCCACGTTCTTCTCGATCTTCTGCAGATTGGAGCCCTTGTACTCTGTCTTGAAGTCTCTGTTGACGTAGTAATCTACATGCAGGTTCTCCGTCTGCCGTTTAACCGTCTGCCCCGTGGACCTGGAGAGGACGGAGGACAGGCATCAGGTTACATATGGCTGTTCTGAGAACAGCTAGATCTACAGCTCTTTTTATGCATCCTATCTTTATACCAGGTGAAGAGAGGAGGCAATGGGAATGATCAAACGCACACAATAAATGCTTCAGTAGTTTACTGGTAGGTGTGTCCGTTACATACACCTACCATGTCACCATTTGACAGTATTTTTCAGCACCGAGCATGTGGAGCAGAGGTACAGAATAATTGGCCTGGGGCATCTTCAGGTGGGAGAAAACATTTTGAAACAGTGGTTACACCTAAATGCACGATGTGTCCAATAGGAACACAGATTTTCATTTTCTGTTGCAAAACCTTTAAGTGCCGTGCGCCATACTGAGTACGACCCCAGTGTGTGTGTGTGAACACGTACGGTCTGGAGTAGAGGCTGTAGGGGGGAGTAGACACCATCAGTTGGCTCAAGATGGACACCAGGATCAGTACAACGATGGGTATCAGCTGGATAAACATGGAGAATCCTCCCTGGACAACAGATTACAAAAATCACTAAACATACACTATTTTGTCCTGCTGCTCAGGTGGTAGAGCATAGCGCTTGCAACGGCAGGATAAGTCATTTGATTCCCGGGACCACCCATAGGTAAAATATATGCACAAATGAATAAGCTGCTTGGGACAAAAGAGTCAGGTAAATGGCATATATTACTACTTAATATGTTAAGACATGTACTGTCCTGTTAGTGACTTTGCACTTTTCCTGCTTTATTATGCAGCACACCGAAATTAACTAGAGCTCATCCCAGTCAAGGCTGGAACAGCTGTGTCCTTCACTAAAAACAGAGCCTGCAATACGCTGCCGAGACTCCCATAGCTCGTAGAGGGGGGTCTGCTAGGGAAGTCTGACCTGAAGGTATCCCAGACTCACTAGGTATTATATTGACAGTCACAGTATACATCTGGCAGTGTAGATGCCAGACATGCATACCTCTCCCCTCTCCTCTGCTCTCTCCCGTCTCTGGTCCGTCTGCTGGCTGTATCGCGTCCTGCCGTTGGTGAACGTGTGGGCAGCCGCTGTGGAGAGGAGGTACCCTGTTAGTGACTCGGCGAAGACTTGCAATACAATACTCATTTAATAAACATTCATGTTTGAGCAAGACAATTGTATTTAATTGATGTAATAAATTAAGACTTGTTTATTAAACATTGAGAAACTCTGAAACCACTTGATGAAATTAACTTCAAAATGTATGCCTGTCTCTTACAAGAGGGGAATCCTCCTCCGAAGAACATGTTGAAGAGGTCCTCGGGAGTGATGTCGGCCTCGAAGCCCCGGTGGAAGTCAAACCCTTGGCTGTGGGCGTGGCCAGGGCTGGTAGGCTCCTCCGCCCCCGTGAGGTCATACTGCTTTCTCTTGTCTGGGTTGCTAAGCACGGCGTAGGCGTTGCCGATCTCTGTTAGGACCACAACACACTCGTGTCAATAAGTGTCACATTAAGTCAGCGAAAAAGGAGACATTGGCTCGGATCCGATGCCCATTTTACACTGATCTGCAAACTTCACGTCAGGGGGGGATTTTTTTTTATTTTAATAAAAAATTAAAAAATTAAAAGAATTGCAGAGACACAGACGTAGATAATGGCAGGTCAAATTTATGCTGCTAACAATGCTGTAGGGACGAGGGGCTCACTTGTTCCAGACCCGGTCCGATCGGTGAGGGAAGCAGAAGAAGTCATTTTTTAAAGCTACTTTATTAACCAGAGCCGAGTGAGTGAGACCGTTCTAGCAGGCGGGAGAGGGAGGGAGAGACAGCAACCAACCAAGCTGACTGGCGCTATAGTAGACTAATAGCCGCCATAGCTCGGTTATTTATCATCAAATATGAGTACGTAGTGCCTGTCTTGACTGCATCAAACCGGGAGAAGCTAGGCTGAGGCTGCAGTGCATACGCTTCCTGATCTTACAGTTACAAACAATTGTATTCAGATAAGTAGCAGCCTGCCTACCTATTGGTTCTTGTAGCCTATTCTTCTCCTTTAATGCCGTTATTTTAATTCCATCTTCCAATGATTAGATATCTCCTAACTTTTACCACACACGGAGCAAGTCTCTACGGCTGTAGCCCATTGCCACTGATGACTAATGATTGGCCAACAACCTACACTCGCCACTCGCGAAAACAAGAGCAGCAGCATAAATTATACAATTTCTCTCCCTCTACTGCAGCAGTCGTGTTCGGATTTGTACCTTCCGGACAAGTCGGTTAAAATTTCACATACCCGAGTCCTGCGTCAAGCATATCAGATACAACCCAGACCTATGACATTTAGAATTCTGGTTCCGGACTGGCCCGGGTCCCGAAATCAGGTACAGGTGGATCCGTGAAGACCTGTAGTCTACATTACAGCCAAATAAATGTGATTGGCACCGAACACAAAAACAATGCATGTGAAACTTACTTTTGAAGGCCTCTGTAGCTCCGGGGGCTTGGTTTTTGTCTGGGTGGAACTTGAGTGCTAGTTTCCTGTAGGCTTTCTTCAGCTCCTCCTCATTGGCCTCCTTACTGGTGCCCAGGACTTCATAGTAATCCTTACACCGCTTTATCCTGGAGGGAGAGTTTATTACACTGCTTTATCCTGGAGGGAGAGTTTATTACAATGGTACTAGTAGTCCTTACACCGCTTTATCCTGGAGGGAGAGTTTATTACAATGGTACTAGTAGTCCTTACACCGCTTTATCCTGGAGGGAGAGTTTATTACACCGCTTTATCCTGGAGGGAGAGTTTATTACAATGGTACTAGTAGTCCTTACACCGCTTTATCCTGAGGGAGAGTTTATTACAATGGTACTAGTAGTCCTTACACTGCTTTATCCTTTAAGAAGAGAGATTACAGTGAGTGATTAATCAGGGCTATGTTACACATGACCAGGAAACAGATATTGACCTAGTTTATTAAAATGCAGTAGATCTGATTCATCATGAGGGTTGTAGCACAGATCACATTTGGCCCAAAAGCGAGACAAAAAACCTCTAACGGATATTTTTTGCTTCAAGAACTAGTGTTTGGAAAGTATCCCGGTTGTGCCTTTAGATTTAGAGAAAATTAACATCCAAGTGAAGAATTTTCACTTCTGGTCTGTTGGTCTGTTTCGCAAGCATTCCCAGAAGTCTCACAATGTTGCGCCTCTGGGTTTAGAAAACTGTGCCCCTGGAGTACCATTTGAAACCACAAGAGGGCAAATCAACATCGGTGGCAGAACAGAGCAGCAGAGTTCAAACGCAATACACAGAGTCGATTGCATGACCTGCAGAAGAGAGATTGCCTCCAGTCTCCAAGGAGAACCACCTGAGATACCTGCCAGACTGTTACAATAACATTCAATTAGAATAATCAAATATATGCTGATGTCACTGTGTACTTTTCAATTGAGGTTAAACCCTACGCTGCATGTAGGCCTGTTTTAACAAAAATGACAGGTTAGTCTCTAAACATATAAACACAGCATCTTAGAAAACAAACATACCGTCTTACGCTCTTCACAATGGGACTAGATGTTGGTCAGGCCTACCAAGCACTGTGTTAGTGTTGCCATAACGAGATGTGTCACAGCTCTCTTTTGTCTCACTCCCTCTCCCTTCCCCTCTCTCACTGGCCTTATGGGCACCTTGCCGAGTCCGAGGTTCCCATAGCGATAGCATGATGTGTAGAACACCGCGGTGTCCTCACTGAGCAGCTGATTAACGGTCCCCACACACCACCAATGGCGCAAAGCCGACCACAACAAGCCACCCAAACAGCTCTGCCATGAAAGACTCGCATACAAATACACAGACAACCCGTCTGCTGTCATTAGCTCAGCAAACACTGCAAATATTCCGCAGGCTTCAACTTCAAAAAACCCAACTCCAAAATGTTGAGCTGAGTAAGTGTTTCAACAGCAGCCTTCCCTACATAAAAGTGTGTTGTTGGCTGGCTCATAGGGATTATGAGTGATACTGTAGGTCAACTGCATGGTTAATTAAGGAAACATAAAGACGCTAGAGAAAACTTGGAGCCCAATAGAACCATCTAACTACCGTCAGACGACCTCGCTAGGGGAAGGTGGTGGAGGCCTAGGCTACACTCTGCCCATTATTAGCAGCACTTCTGTTCACCAGGGACATCAGTCGCTCGGAGCTCCCAGTCACCTACTCTGGCCTATGGGGACAGCAGCGACCCCCCCCACGGTTGGTATGGCTCAGGGTCCAACAACAAGCAGTGTCCAAAGACCCATACTAGCTAACTACATACTATTTAGCACGTACCGTTCAGTAAAAAGTGTGCAGTGTGCCGCTACTGATTGGCCGAGTGGGTGGGGCTGCATTTTTCCAAATTGAACAGAAATGCATCACATTAACCAGCCTGATAATAGCTCATTTCCAATTTGATTCATTTCTCTAATCAGGAATGGAGTTATAGTCTCTCTATAACCAGCCTCAGTAGACCTATCACATTCAACCTATACCACAGTAGACCATATAGCCCAGTGGTGTATAACTCATTCCATTTACAGCCTAGTGTCTGCTGGTTTCTGGTTTTTCTGTTGAATTAAGACCTGGACAACCAGGTGAGGGGAGTTCCTTACTAATCAGTGACATTAATTAATCAAGTACAAGGGAGAAGCGAAAACCCCGTCACTCGACCCTCCATGGAATGAGTTTGACATATGATATAGCCGTCTCTCATTTAAAAAGGACTGAAGACACAAACCGATCATTTGGTTCAATTTCTAAATATTTCAGTGAAATCAAAGTGCTGTAGCATATATAAATGAAATCAAATAACGTAGTTCACACACAAGAACTCAAAATGTTCAAATCAAAAGACTATTGAACAGAAGAAAAAAAAAAAAAAAACATACAGTCGGGTGTATCGCAAATTCAGAACCGCTGGACAGCAACATAAGCTAAAGCACTGATCATTGGAAATAAGATCAGAATGACTTCTAAGGCTTGATCCATAAATGAAATAGTTGTAGTTTTGTAGGCTAGGCTACCTATATGTTCAAATCAAAAGGCCTGATTAAGATGACATCAATAACGCAGCCACATCCCGAGTCCCTAGTGTAGACACACTGACAAATCAAAAGATGGTTAATTATTTCGTTTAAAAGCGCTGACGATGGCCAAGAGAACAAGGAACTGAGAAGACAGAAATAAGACAATATCTGCCAATTAATTTCCAGCAATATTGCCTGTGTGTGTGTGTGGTGTGTGCGTTTATCACTCCGTGTGTAGCCAGTTGATCTCACAACTGTCTTGTGGGTTGCCATAAATACTGTCCCCAAAACCTTCACTTAAATGTTAACGGCAAACATCAGAATCTGCTAAGGCTTGATCCATAAATTAATGAGTTTTAGGTAGCCTAGCCTACAAAACTATCTACATGTTCAAATCAAAAGTATATCATGAGTAAGTATATCATTTGTATCTATTATTTGTCATTTGCAAACTTTGCCATGAAATGAGCAGTAGCAGTACAGAACCATCGCTAGACCGGCACGTCATAGCATGGCATATTCCTCAATCACTTGATGCATAATTAAAGGACCAGACGCGCAATTACAATGATAATTGTTTTAATTGTCTTGCGATGTGATTTAAGCATTGACAAGGACTCAGAACATCCCATTCCGTTGGTTCTCTATGAACAATAGTCATATTAAAAGACAAAAATTTAACAGAACATAATTTGGGGAAAATGGTCCATTTATTTTGGGGGCGGAATCGCAGATTTTATAGAGTTGTTTATTAACCATTATTAACTGGGTGGTTTGAGCCCTGAATGCTGATTGACTGAAAGTCGTGGTATATCAGAAAGTATACAAAAACATTTATTTTTACTGTTATAATTACATTGGTAACCAGTTTAAAATAGCAATAAGGCACCTCGGGGGTTTGTGGTATATGGCCAATATACCAAGGCTAAGGGCTGTGTCCAGGCACTCCTCGATGCGTCGTGCTAAGAACAGCCCTTAGCCGTGGTATATTCGCCATAGACTACACCTCCTCGGCCCTTATTGCTTAATTATTTTACCAGATATATTGACAGAAAACATGGAACACTACTTTCTCTTGTACACTAAGGACCGGGGAAGAGTTGCAGGGGAGAGAAGAATGTGCCCATTTGATAGCTAGAAAATAAAACCCACCTTGCGATGTTGATTCTTTTTAAGTAGCTCTCATGCTAGGAAAGGTTGGAGACTCCTGATCCACAGGCTAGTAAAAGGGTTTGAGAGGACATGGATTTCAGAGCCCAGGCGTAAGGCATGGGGGTCTTACCATGGTAAAAGACTAGGGGATTAGGCTAGTAAGGGTTAGCTACTGTCAGAATGTCAAGCATAAAGCATTGACTAATGGTCCCCCGATTGAGACAGAACGAACGACAGAATAAGTTTCACCTAAAATACATCTGATTTGTGTGAGAGCATGCTCACGTGACATGTGACAGATCCTTATCAATTTCCTGTTGTGGGAAGAACCACCATCAGGTTATAAAAAAATGTAACTTATGATCTATTTTACATGCATGCAACAGGAAATTCAGGTGAGCAAGGGAATTTACAAGCCACCATTTCCTCATCTTAACAGGTAGCCAAACTAAAAAGAAAACCCACGTGTCAGTCTCCTAAATTCCCATTGATTACAAAACCTCAGGGTCGAGTGATACCCACAACCAGGCTGAAAGTGGCCCTCCCTCCCTAATCGCCACATGAGAATGTACCAGAGTGAAGCAACACAACTACACACACAGGCCTGCCTGCTGCACATGAGAAGTGGGACAGAGGACCGTACCATACGGCCGTCAGGGAGGGCGGAGGGCAAGAGAGCGGAACAGAGATTTTACAAACAGATAACCAATCCCAAACAGATTACGGGAGTGAGCAATCAAGTGGAAAAGAAGTCAAAAGCCTCCTGCTCACCTCTGCACTCCCTCCACCTGGTCCTTGGTGAAGCCCTTGGTGCTGGGCTCGCCCCCTCCGGCCTCCTGGTCCTGCCCACCAGCCCGGGCCTTGGTGCTCTCTGAGGAGCTGTCTGTAGTACGCTGTCTGCAGTGCGCGCCATTCCCCGCAGAGCTGCCGTTCCTCGTCAAGGTGTCCAACAAGGCTAGGAGGGAAGAGAGAGATGAGAGGGAGAAGACAGAACAAAGCGCATTCAGAAAGAGAGACAAAGCTAAGCACTTCAAAGAACTCATAGGGGCAAATTTCACAGAACCAGATTAAGACGGGTCCTCGACTAAAAAGCGTTCTCATTTTCAATCGAAAGTGTTTTTTTAGTCAAGGACTAGCCTTAATCTGGTTCCGGGAAACTGGCACTCAATCTTACAGGGCGAAACACTAGGCTCTTGAAAGTCAGACCACCGTGCAAGGGAACATCAGCGGTTCACACACAGAAACTAAGGTTACATTGTTCCCAGAATCCAGTTGGCTTCCATAGATGAGCTGTAGTGGAGATCTGGTCATGCTTCAATGAGAATGTGCTAAGCTTTTCCAATGACACAAAGCAGCTCTCTGTGTCAGTCTACCCATGACCACTGCAGCAGCAGCCTAAGCAACAGCCTGAGTATACTGCCCAGTGCATCGCTGTTCTCTCTGGCAGCACCCAGACTGTGCAATACAGCTCTGCAATTCATGTGAAGGTTTACACAGGTAACTGAACACTATGTTGGATAGACACACCAGAGTGAGAACACTGACATGCCCAGAAAGATACTCATCTTAATGGTTGAAGTAGTAAATGTATTATTGCATGACACTGAACTGAAGAGTGTGGCTGTTTTTCTTCAATCAAGATGCAATCTTCTTGAATCCTCAGAATCCAACTATTCTTTCTTGATGAGATTTAATGAAATAAATAAAAACTGAAATTAAAGGTGAATATGATGATTTGGTTCTCCCTGGCCCACTGCCCTATCAGACCTTACCGTGGCCCCAGCTTAGCCCTGGCTAATGCTCTACCATTGTTCCCTCAGCTCTGGGTCAATGATTCAATTAAGGGATTGAGGTGGACAAGCCTGTTCATCTCGCTAACCTCATCCTGCACGAGCCACGTTACCTCCTCTGCGCTCAATGGAATCCCTACAAACACCTTACCTCATCCTGCATGAGCCATGTTACCTCCTCTGCTCTGACAGTGGAATCCCTACAAACTCCCTTACCTCATCCTGCAAGAGCCACATTACCTCCATTTCCAAAAAAAGAACTTCTGCTGAGAATGTGAGACTGCCACATTTCTATTTCTTTCCATTTTTGATATTGAATAAAGGCATTGGTGAGGAAGAGCTCACAAGTAAGCATTTCACTGTACTGTTTGCACCTGCTGTATCCAATGGACATGACCAAATAACCGTTGATGAGTGAGGTGAATAGGCTGCTATAGCCATCTCCTTGGTGGTGACCATTAAAAATACCACAATTTAACCAAACCTTGAGTATTCACTACAACTAAAATGTGCCTAGTGAATGTAAATGGTCATGTTTAACTGCATGTGAGAGTTAAGCCAAAATGAGGAATACTTTTTTATTTATTTCACCTTTATTTAACCAGATAGGCAAGTTGAGAACAAATTCTCATTTACAATTGCGACCTGGCCAAGATAAAGCAAAGCAGTTTGACACATACAACACAGAGTTACACATGGAATAAAAACAAACATACAGTCAATAATATAGTAGAAAAATAAGTCTATATACAAAGTGAGCAATGAGGTGAGATAAGGGAGGTAAAGGCAATAAAGGCCATGGTAAGGAGGTAAAGGCAATATAGCAAGTAAAACACTGGAATGGTAGATTTGCAGTGGAAGAAAGTGCAAAGTAGAAATAGAAATAATGGGGTGCAAAGGAGCAAAATAAATAAACACAGTAGGGGAAGAGGTACTTGTTTGGGCTAAATTATAGATGGGCTATGTACAGGTGCAGTAATCTGTGAGCTGCTCTGACAGCTGGTGCTTAAAGCTAGTGAGGGAGATAAGTGTTTCCAGTTTTAGAGATTTTTGTAGTTTGTTCCAGTCATTGGCAGCAGAGAACTGGAAGGAGAGGCGGCCAAAGGAGGAATTGGCTTTGGGCGTGACCAGAGAGATACACCTGCTGGAGCGCGTGCTACAGGTGGGTGCTGCTATGGTGACCAGCGAGCTGAGATAAGGGGGAACTTTACCTAGCAGGGTCTTGTAGATGACCTGGAGCCAGTGGGTTTGGCGACGAGTATGAAGCGAGGGCCAACCAACGAGAGCGTACAGGTCACAATGGTGGGTAGCATATGGGGCTTTGACAAAATTGATGGCATTGTGATAGACTGCATCCAATTTATTGAGTAAGGTATTGGAGGCTATTTTGTAAATGACATCGCCGAAGTCGAGGATCGGTAGGATGGTCAGTTTTACGAGGGTATGTTTGGCAGCATGAGTGAAAGATGCTTTGTTGCGAAATAGGAAGCCAATTCTAGATTTAACTTTGGATTGGAGATGTTTGATGTGAGTCTGGAAGGAGAGTTTACAGTCTAACCAGACATTTAGGTATTTGTAGTTGTCCACATATTCTAAGTCAGAACCGTCCAGAGTAGTGATGCTAAACGGGCGGGCAGGTGCAGGCAGCGATCGGTTGAAGAGCATGCATTTAGTTTTACTTGTATTTAAGAGCAGTTGGAGGCCACGGAAGGAGAGTTGTATGGCAAGGAAGCTCGTCTGGAGGTTAGTTAACACAGTGTCCAAAGAAGGGCCAGAAGTATACAGAATGGTGTCGTCTGCGTAGAGGTGGATCAGAGACTTACCAGCAGCAAGAGCGACATCATTGATGTATACAGAGGAAAGAGTCAGCCCAAGAATTGAACCCTGTGGCACCCCCATAGAGACTGCCAGAGGCCCGGACAACAGGCCCTCCGTTTTGACACACTGAACTCTATCAGAGAAGTAGTTGGTGAACCAGGCGAGGCAATCATTTGAGAAACCAACCAATTGCGGTCAACTGTGACATAGCCAACTGTTCAGCTAATATAATGTGTTCTATTATATATGGCTGCTGTGGAAATTGCCATTTACCTTCATAACAAGGTAAATATGTCTCCTTCTGCCTGACATACTAGTATTGACAATTTCAGAAGCTTTTAAAATGTGCAGCCTGCCAGCTACCAATCACAATTGACCATAATGCAAGCACCCTATTGCAAGCACAGGATTCACTCAAACGTAAGTGTTTGATTACAGACAAAAACACTTTTCAACAGACAGAGCAATAAGCAGATCAATTGATTATGGCCCGAGGTAGCTGCTGGATCACCATCATGCATCAATATAACCACAGCCAGGCATGGCTTGTGTCCGGCTGGTTAGCCAAGTCCCTTACTAAGCTAGTATCAGGTCTACATTGATACCAATTTTAAAATTACACTTATGTCATGAGGACACTGGAGACAACCCCTAACTGGCTAAATTACTGGTGCATAGGCATTACTTGCTTAGTCAGTTGACCTTGTTATTGCGAAAGAGAAAGACCATACATGTGGGGAGATAACATCCCAGACTGGGAACTTGGCTCCACTGACCACATAATGCAAAATTGAACTTGTTGGCAATCCAACATTGAGCTAGATCATATAGGCTAGCTAAAGTTGGTAAATTATAGTTAGCAATAGCTTTGCCAATTGGCTAGTTAGCGTAGCCAGTGCACATTCGTCACTGAGCTAAAACAGAACTATAAAATGAAACATAGCTTGACAAATGAGACATTTAACAGTGGATGATGTCAACCTTATCAAATCAACAAAATGGGCTAAGAAATGGCTAACGTCAACTAGTTAGCGACAAAGTATACATACTGTTAGCATGCTAGTTAGCAATTTAAAGAAACGTCACTTCTTCTTTCGCCCTGAGCAGTTTAAAGCGTTAATGACGTTACTTAACCATTTCATAATTTATTCGTTTACGTATTATCCGTGCACTGCAAGTGACAATATTCCAAGGCAAGTTGCCAAATCGTATTTTAAATCGGTGTTTAATGTGTAACGGGCTAGCTAACGTGGCTAATGAACTGAAATATGGTAACGTAGATATTTACCTTTCGCTTTGTAGGTTGGATAGAGCTTCTCTGCTTTGTTTAAGAATTTCACCGCCTTGTCTTTGTCTCCTGCTTCAAGAGCTTTAGTGGCTATATTTATACATTTTTCTGCTTCGTCTCTGTTCCCTTCCATCTTTCTTCCTCCCCCCCGGCTCTCAGATGACAGTAGTGATGGATAGTTCGCGAACGAACGGATCTTTTTGGTGAACGTCGGGAACCGAATCGTATCGGTGAAAGAGCCGTTTATTTGGCTCCCTGATTTAAATACTACTACTACAGCTTTTAATTTTTTTTTTTTTTACATCAAGTTATTTAAATTCATAGTATTCATACAACACATTCAGATATTTGTTTTAACCCCCCCACCGGCAATCTGATAACATATCAAATAAAACATATCAAATAAATCATGAGATAAAAACAAGTAAAATGAATATTACATAGTAAATCTACTGAACAATACATCATATAGCCTCAGAAAAAGTGACAAATTATTGATACTCTCATGAATGTAAAGGCGCGTTGGTTAAGAGTTCAGAAATGTCCGCTGCTGCTTTTTTCCATGTGAACACCTTGGCTCTGTGGATCCTGGTGTTGCTACTGCTTTTGATCTCAAAAGTTTTTTTTGCAGATAAATGACAAAATAATTATCTGAAGAGGGTGAATCTTCCCTGCAGAAACAAAGTGAGCGTGTCAATTGGGTCCATGCAACAAAAAAAATTCAGTGCCATCTAATAATCCAGCCAGGTAAACATTTATTTCGATGTGCATTTCCTGATTTGACATAATGGTAGCCTACCTTTTGGGCTTAAATTGGAAATTTGCTATTTTTTCACTGGTTCTAGTTTTACATTTCTAAAATGTTCAACTTCATATTCATCATCTCCAGCACCACCCTAACATATGTGAAAACAGAGCGTTTATATGTTTTGCCGTCAAAAAGATTAGACAATTAGGAAGATGTGTTTCCGATTAGACAATTAGTAGGCACCGCCTACTCATAATTGGTTAAAATCATGACGCACATCAATGATGTCACTGGAAACACTTACCTTCCTCTCTTTATAAATTAAACATAGAAACGTGCTGCCATTTTCACATATGTTGAGGTGGTGCTGAAGATGAATCTGAAGTAAAAAATAAAATAAAAAATACAAGAAAGTGAAATTTCCCTTCAAGCATTTTTAACAAAGAGCCGATTGTGGGCCAAATGAGCCGTCTCTTTTACGTGACGGAGCCAAATGAGTCGGCTCACCGAAAATACTCGAGAAGCGTCACCGCAAAACACATCTGAGCGTTCGGAGCAGCACTTTCGTCAGTGATCCTCGGACGCTGCAATTATTCTGAGCCCATATAGTGGGGTTGTTCTGCATTTCTCAATATTAGAGCATGACTTCCAACCCACTGAAATATACACTACATGACTAAAAGTATATGGACACCTGCTCGTCAAACCTCTCATTCCAAAATCATGGACATTAATATGGAGTTGGTCCCCCTTTGCTGCTATAACAGCCTCCACTCTTCTGGGAAGGCTTTCCCCTAGATGTTAGAACATTGCTTCCATTCAGCCAAGCGCATTAGTGAGGTCGGGCACTGATTTTGGGCGATTAGGCCTGGCTCACAGTCTGCGTTCCAATTCATCCCATAGGTGTTCGGTGGGATTGAGGTCAGTGCAGGCCAGTCCAGTTCTTCCACACCCATCTCAAACTATTTCATTATGGACCTCGCTTGAGTACAGGGGCACTGTCATGCTGAAACAGGAAAGAGCCTTCCCCAAATGGTTGCCACAAAGTTGGAAGCACAGAATCGACTAGAATTTCATTGTATGCTGTAGCGTAAAGATTTCCCTTCACTGGAACTAAGGGGCCTAGCCCATTATTCTACCACCAAACTTCAGGTAGCATTTTCCTTGTGAAGAGCCCAGTGATTTAACGTGGCAAAGTCATAGACGCCACCTTTCCAACAAGTTAGTTAGTCAAATTTCTGCCCTACTAGAGTTGCCCCGGCCAACTAAGTGCTGTTATTGTGAAGTGGAAATGTCTAGGAGCAACAACTGCTCAGCCGTGAAGTAGTAGGGCACACAAGCTCACACAACCGGACGCCGAGAGCTGAAGCATGTAGCGCGTACAAATCGTCTGTCCTCAGTTGCAACACTCACCACAGAGTTCCAAAATGCCTCTGGAAGCTAGGTCAGCACAAGAACAGTTCGTCAGGAGCTTCACGAACTGGGGTTCCATGGCTGAGCAGCCGCATACAAGTTTAAGATTACAATGTTCAATGCCAAGTGTCGGCTGGAGTGGTGTAAAGCTTGCGTTAAACCATCTGGGTTTGGCGGATACAAGGGCCATTCTACAGCCAATGTTTACGAATTGAGATTGCATGGCGGTGGGCTCGATTTTATACACCTGTCAGGAACGGTTGGCAGAACTAGCCGAATCCACTAATTTCAGTACTGAATAGTAACAAAAAGAATCCTCTGAAAACTGACTGAACAGTTAGTTTGCTGCTCAGACAACAGTAATGTGCAGTTTGTAGGTGTGATGCGTTTTGATAGTGACAATAAAATGGTCTCATTGTAGGATCTAATTGTCAGTGAATGAATGGCAGACAATTCATGCAAAACACAAAATCTCAAATTCATCCATTCCAACAGTTTTATTTGTCAAAATCTTTTGAGTAATCACTTAGTACAATGACAGCTAAAACTTTGCATTTCCAGTGAAGCTTCATATCTGTGAATAATTAAGAACCATGTGTTGAAATGTAAATTAATTGGTTAAATTAGTAGAAAATGAAACAGTTAGAGCACAATGTATAACAGCATAATGTGTATAGAACAAAAGTCTAAGAGAAAAGACAACCCCGACTCAAATCAAAGGCTAAACCCAAAACATTTAGGCCATATCCTAACCTAAGATCCAAGTGTGTAGCTCACACGTTTCTTGTAAATCATGCATCGATTACAATAGAAGATTTGTGCTTAAAATGAGCGCTCAAATCTCTAGGCATGATTCGGCCCTACAGAAAAGGGTCAAGTTCTCATATTGCAACATTTACATTTTAAGTGCAGGCTTTTTCTAAGTGTACTATAATCAAGGCTCTTCCAAGTCTGTACACATCCATATCAAGGTAGAATGGACCCAAGACATTCAGCAATTCCTCGTTGGCAGTGGCGCCTTTTACCTTCGAGTCCTCAAGCTGACGTGCGGTGGGGTGGAAGTTTGGCCACCGAGGTCCCCATTGTGTTAAGGGCAGCATGGATACGGAAGTGTAGCCTTGACTCCATGCTATAACCCTTGTAGTTCAGCCTGTAAACATCCAGATACATCTTAACATTCATTATTCATCCTAGGCAGTAAAAAATGCATCTAAAGTAGTGCTGGTTTCAATTGACACTTACTTGGCATTTTTTATGGTGGTGGTAGCCTTCCCCAAGTCTCCTTGCTGCTTGTAGAGAAGACCCAGTTCATACATGCTGTATGGCACCAGGTAGCGGTCATGCTTGATCCCGTTTTCACTGTAAAAACAAAAAACACCACAACAATCAGATTGTGAGAAAGCCAACAGATTTATTACATTTGGCTGCATCAATAGTCTTAACCCCTGGGCTGCCCCCTGAGGAGCCACACAAACCACATTCCTCAATGATCAGTGAATGGCGATAAGCCTTACCTGGAGATGACCCGTGTGAAGCAGAGTTGGGCCTGGTCGAGACGGCCCAGGTGTCTCAGACACAGCCCCTTCAGCATCTGGACCATGCACTGGTCATCCACGTGGTACTCTGATGGATCTGGGAGAGGAAAGAAAAAAAACGTTATTATTCTGTATTAGACAGGGGCTGACGGACCAGAAATCAGCCCTGGCATTTCTACCACAACAGACCATTTTTTTCCCCTTGAGACCCCCCACACCGTCCCATAGATTAGACCTAGAGCATTGTGAAGGTAAACGAACTTGGGTCACTCTTCAGTTGTTCCTCTGCTTTCTTGATAGTGACCAGAATGCTCTCTGTCAGTTCAGGCCTTTTGCCAACGATGGTGAAGCCATTCCAAACATATATCATTTCCTGTCATGAGGGAAATGCATTTTAGACCTAAATACCACATTTTAAAAGTTCACGTATATTGCTTTGAATGAATAAAAACTAAAAAGTGTTCTCACCACGGCAGGAATCAACAGCGTCACTGGGGTTGCGGCGCTGTACCGCTGAGCCTTCTTCGCGGCGAACTTCTCCGTTGGGATAGACTTCCCTGCAATCCGCAGCCGCAGGCTCTCCACTTGCCTATAAGACACATGAAAGTAGCCAAAGCTATAAACCTTAACCCACCTTCCCTGTGTAACAGTGCCTTCTGTTCAGTTTATGATTCATATAAATATTACATTTATGCCATCCTGAAAATATAGTAATCTTTTTTTTGATGTGGACCTACTTTCTTTTCAAGTTGCATAGTATCTTTGGGTGCCATACAAATAAAATGCGTCTTTATTGACAACACATACCTGAACAACTGTTCCACATTCTCCCCAGTTCTCTTCACCTCCTCCTCTGGCATCATGCTGAGGATGGAAGCTTTCTGGAACACGTACACAGCCTGCCAGGAGAGACCAAAAGTCACAATGAATATGTCCCATCTGTACCCAGACCTCCAGGGGATATACCCGTTTTAGAACATGGGGGAGCTGTAAAGAGCAAGGAGGAAAGACCGTAAGGGTTAAATAAATAAAAAAATAAGAAAAAAAGTATAGGAGAGGAGAGTTACTGGAAAACTGGATAAGGACCTTAATCTGTGACCGGGAAGTAAAATAGTTTCAGTTAGGCTGCTAGGGCAGCAGGTAGCCTAGCGGTTAGTGTTGGGCCTGTAACCGAAATGTCCCTGGTTCATATACCCGAGCCGACAAGGTGAAAAATCTATCAATGTCCACTTGATCCTAATCTGCACCAGGGGCATCGTACCACTATGGCAGACCCTGTAAAACAACACACTTCACCTTTCCAGTGTATATGACAACAACAAAAAGTGTGTGTACTATACCTGGGACCTCCATCCTAAATGTTTTAGTCAGGCTGCTACAGGTGTACTATACCTGGGACCTCCATCCTAAATGTTTTAGTCAGGCTGCTACAGGTGTACTATACCTGGGACCTCCATCCTAAATGTTTTAGTCAGGCTGCTACAGGTGTACTATACCTGGGACCTCCATCCTAAATGTTTTAGTCAGGCTGCTACAGGTGTACTATACCTGGGACCTCCATCCTAAATGTTTTAGTCAGGCTGCTACAGGTGTACTATACCTGGGACCACTTGCTCTCTTTGCAGAGAAGGTCTGCATACTGGTAGGCCTCCAGCCAGTCCTGCTGGAAGGAGTAGGACCACATAAGCTCCCAGTAACACAGATGGTGGATCTGACGCCACTCCTGCTGCGCCGCTATGCACTCCAGGAACTTCTTCTGGGCCTGGCGGACAGATACACAAAACAATGAGATATGGTTCTTGTTAGACAGAGGAGTACATTTTATAACTTGCAACATAGACAGGGTCATATTCATTAGGGCACAGCATAGCAAAATGCTTTGCAACAGAACACAAGCGTTTCTCATTGGACAAGTTTAGGAATTTGCTCCCAGTTATGTTTTCTTCCATTTGGTACCCTAATAAATACTACCCAGGAAAATGTATGAAGATGCCATTCTTAAAAAGGGAGATTACTCACAAATTCAAAGTTACCCTTGAGCACAGCAATCCTGGCCTGGTAGAAGAGAATGAGGGCCCCCTAGAGAACAACCACAGTCGATGTTAACGGAGGAGAGGGGAAGTGGGAAGACCTTGCAGGAGGGGGACTGTTCACTTACATTGGGGAACTTTCCAATGTAGGGCTCCAGAAGAACATCAGACTCTACCAGGTTCGCCTCACCAGTACCTATAGAGAAGGAAAGACAAGGCATCAATCAACCCTAATGGCTGTTGTAAATTAAAACCCATTATCTAAGGATAGAATTGGACTGCCTGTGTAAATGTATCTTTTTCAATAATTCGTCTTTTGTCCAATCAGATCAGTTCTGAAAAAGATTTGACGTGAAAAGACCTGATTAGTCAAAAGATAAGAGTGGAAAAGAGATCACAACTGGGCTGCCTGTGTAAACACAGCCTAATAGTCCATACAAATGGATTAAATGCTCTTCACATAAGAAACCAGCTGGAGACAAAGTGACTTTGTAAAGCGTGACTGAGACAGTTGATGATCACAGTACTGTAGTAACAATGGAGCAGTTTAGCATTGTCACCACCAGAGGGCATCCTTTATCCTCAAAACTCCAGTGGCCTGTGTGGCATTTGAGGAGTAGGTCAATGTTGCCCCTAGACACAAGTCTTGGGTCCTTTTGGGATTTTCCCCAATTTAGGGTTCCCAGGTTATGGTAAGGTTTCGGGGAGGGAAAGCTGATCCTAGATCTGTACCTTACCCAGTATGACGCTGATGTAGAGGTGGTACATCAGGAGGCACAGAGTGCTGAGGATGGAGCGCAGGCTGTTGCTGGCTGCCCCCTCCCTCAGCTGGGACAGACCCACTTCCTGTACAACAAGCCTCTGTCAACAACATACACTTCATTGCATCGTCATTGGCTTAATTTTGAGGCATAATGGGAAGTAAACTAAAGAAATGTATAATTTCAAACATTTACAGATGTATTATTTTTTTGACTTATGCAAGCACTCAGTTTTTTGGGGACAATAATTACTTTGAAAAAAAAAGACTCCCCACTCGAACTATCCAAGAGAAAATGAATATTTTGCAAGGCGGCCGGTGTGTGATGCTGAATAGTCTGTCAGAGAGAGAAGTGGTGAGACTGCTCCTCGTCACCTACCCGGTCTCCAGAGAAACCCATCCACTCCAGTAGTCTGAGGACCTTGCTCGGCAAGAGAGACAAATACTGAAAGAGGAAAACCAAAACGGTGAAGATAGTGACCTCAGCATCTGAGGACCACAAAACAAAAATCCCCCTTGCATGTAAAAAAAATAAAGCAAAAAAGCCAATAGAAAATAAAAACATTCATAATTTGAGTTGAGCAAAAAATATTTATAATCTTACATTTGACCGCTTTAGCAACTTATTAATTTGCCTGTCCTACCATCTTCTACCTCACCCATAACGCTGAAGCTGAAACACTAAACACCAATGCACTTACCAAGTTAAATGAACCAATGCCCATGTTCACACCGCTCCTGAAGTGAGCTTGTGTGCTCATCTGGTCAGACTGGTTCTTTGCCATGGTTGACCAAACATCACATTCCCTGGTAGAGAGGAGCCAAACAGGTATTTGGTTATTTTATAAGGATCCCCATTAGACATTGCTAATGAAGCAGCTCATGGATAGAATGACATATATTGAACTATGAACTTGAGTACATTATCAACCATGCAAGATCTCCCAAAATACTTGACTCTCAAATGTGACCCTGCTAAAAACAATCACTGCTTGATAACATTTGATTCATTTCTTTCTAGTGCATCAATTCTGTGAACAGTCATTCTTATACTGGAAGCACAGGAGGCTGGTGAGAGGATGGTGGCAGCGGCTAATAATAAACTGGAATGGAGTGAATGGTATCAAACATATAGAAACCACGTTTGATGTGCTTGATACCATTCCAGCCATTACTTTGAGCCCGTCCTCCCCAATTAAGGTGTCACCAGCCACCTGTGACTGGACTACACAAACATAATATCCTTTTCACATTATATATATATATATATATATCATCAACCAGTTCATGTGAAACCAGGCCAGCTCAGTACAGCTTGGTTTGGGTCAGTCGTGTGAAGAAAAAAACTGCCCACTTGTAGATCAGAAAGCTGTCGCGGATCTTGATGCCTCCTTTGATGAAGCTGATCATGCTCTCGTCCAGAAAAGTGAGTGCACCCTTCTGCAATAGCGCCTCAGCATAGCACAACTCCGCATGCATCTCCTCTGCAGCAGGCAAGGGGCAAACAAAGAGATGCCTGTCACTCAAAGTCCAGAACAGACCCACACATTTAAACCAATGTGGATGTAGTATATGTAAACAGTGCATTCAGAAAGTATTCAGGACCCCTTCCAATTTTCCACATTGTTACGTTGCCTTATTCTGAAATTGATTAAATACATTTGTCAATCTACACACACCATAACAGGTTTAGACATTTTTGCAGAACATAGAAATGTATTTACAAAAGTATTCAGACCCTTTGCTATTGACCCTTTGAAATTGAGCTCAGGTGCATCCTGTTTCCATTGATCATCCTTGAGATGTTTCTACAACTTGATTGGAGTCCACCTGTGGTAAATTCAATAGATTGGACATGATTTGGAAAGGCACGCACCTCTCTATATAAGGTCCCACAGTTGACAGTGCATGTCAGAGCAAAAACCAAGCCATGAGGTCAAAGGAATTGTCCGTAGAGCACCAAAACAGGATTGTGTTGAGGCACATACCCAAGAAAAATCAAGGCTGTAATCGCTGCCAAAGGTGCTTCAACAAAGTACTGAGTAAAGGGTCTGAACACGTACGTAAACGTGATTTTTTTTTTTTTTTCAATTAGCAAACATTTCTAAAAACCTATTTTTGCTTTGTCATTATGGGGTATTGTGTGTGTGTGTAGATTGAAAACAATTTAATACGTTTTAGAATAAGGCTGTAACTTAAAATGTGGAAAAAGTTATGGGGTCTGAAAACTTTCCGAATAAACTATACTGTGCATATTATAATTTTGCTACAGCAAATAGTATTTTAACCCCATGTGTGCTGGGCATCCTGAAGCATGATAACCCAAACAATAAAATACATGAAATCAATGAAAAGGCCAGTCATGAAACATGTATATTTCAATATGGATGACTCATACTACATACTCATTTTCACATTGTCATGCATCATACTACATGTATGGATGTCCAGATATCATCCTTTATAACCTACAACAATCACGGAGATGGTATGCCCATCACGGAGATGGTATGCCCATCACGGAGATGGTATGCCCATCACGGAGATGGTATGCCCATCACGGAGATGGTATGCCCATCACACCTTCAGTTAAGTCGTCAGCTGGCTGCTTGTAAAACATTTCAGTGATGGCCTCCACCATGGTAGTCTTCTTCCGGAACCTGTGATGAGAGAACGTACTGTGTTCAAGTTAGAATCCTTAGTTGCTACATCCACTTTTGGCCAAAAATGTATAATATGTCCACTACGATTGATTCTTGAAGACTATAACACAAATGCCTCATGAGCTTAGTTCAACTGTCATACCCAAATTTACATTTTGGGTTCTGATGGGGTTACTCCAATGTTTGCAAACTAACAGTCCTTGTATCATCCATAGTTGCATTACTCCAGGTCCATCCTTCAGCTTTTTACCAAAACAGAGGCGGGGTTTCCGCTTAGCTATTGTTTAGATTCCAGACTCTAGCTCTAAGTCCTGCCATTGCCCAACAATGTCTGAATCTGACGCGTGAGATAAAGCTTTAATGCATTGGCAATTGAAACTCTATAGAACTAGATGTCCTACATTCATGTCATTTCTATGAGAGAAGCAAAAGCGTACATCTGGCACGTCTGCAGAGACTCCTTCAGAGCAGTCGTGGCCTTTTCAACATCATTGGGTTCAAAGGTCATGCCCGCCTGCATGACCAACATGCTGCTGTAGCCCACGGCGTGGTACATACTCTGGCTCCTCCTGAAAGAACATGACAAAATCCTTCAGAAACAGAAGAAACTTGAGAAGCATTTTATTGAGAAATGGATCCAATGTGACCAACCAATGAATATACACAGAAAATGGACAGTTTCTGGTAGCCAATTAGGACAATTTGCATTGGCAATATTGCAGTAGAATACACCTTATCGAACAGGTCACCATCAATCACCATTAGAGACAGACATGAGCAGTTAATCTTAAAGGATGTAAAACCTCAAGGCAAGCTATGATGGTGAATGGGACATACCAGGGTCTGAGGAGATCCAAGGCGTCTGAGAACCGGTTGTTGAGGAAGAGGTCAAGGGCTTTGGCACTATCCTGCAACGCAGTCTCTAAATCCATCTGGGATTTCCTGGGAAGGGAAACAGAAGTGCAGATCAGGTGTAGTATTTCTCCTGTAATGTTCTACACATGGATGTCATTGGCTGCTTTTGACAGGACTCTAGCAAAGGGTTACTCAAGTACTATTTGAGAAGGTCGGGTAACACAAAATGTCAAAGGTAATTTATTGGCGTAATAAAATAAACTCACAACCCATGCGATTCCAAACTATTCAAACCCCTCTTGCTGGCATTGAGAATTTAGCAATTTTAAAGCTACTTTCCTGTAATTCGACACTCTTCCATGTCTTGTGTGTGTTTATATGATACCAGGGGTTGAATCCCAACAGAGTTCCTAAAAAACTTGAGTCTGTATTGACCCCGTTCTGGGTCCGGATTGCAGTCCACCAGTTGAGTATTGGGGCTATAGCAATCACAGCATGCGGCAGACGGTATTAAATATCTATTTAGACACAACACAATGTTGAATCTGTCTGCATCGGCTGAGATTTGTGCTGTAGGCATTAATACTGTAACTATGGTTACATAGCTTATGGACTTCTGATAGCTCTTTTAAATAGAGGGAAGATCTAAATCAGTGTGTATCTTAGCATAGACTTGTGAAGTAGGAGACTTACGTCTTATCAGGTACCAGGAGAATGGGATCCTCTGGGTCCATCTGAAAGTCAAGGAAATCAAGTTTATCAACTGCACAAGGAGCCATCATCAGTGCCGAGCCAAACTGCAAGCCATTTGGCTGTGTTTATACAGGCAGCCCAATTTTCATATTTTTCTCCACTAACAGGTCTTTTGACCAATCCCATTGGAGCTTTTCACATCAGCTCTTTTTCAGAGCTTATCTGATTGGTCAAAAGGCCAATTAGTGGAAAAATATAAGACATGCGATAAGTGTAAACGTAACCTCTGAGAATAAATCGAAATACCATCGCAGTGAATTTATTTTTCTTCTTTGGTATAGCAGTACATTTGTCACAGGATTCCCATTGGATAATTGAGAGTGCTGGGCATCGTTCAAATTCCTTAAGTGTATCCTTCCTTACCCTCTTCCTTGGTGTTTCTAATCAGTTATTACTTCAAAAGGAAGGCAATAACAAAGTCACTTACAGTGAGGGGTTTATTAATCCTTGTTCACACTGCAGGCCTTAACGCTCAAATCAGTTTTGCTTTTCAAAGCCGCTTTGGCATACTGACTGTCCAAACCGCAAGTTACAAGTTACCAAATCGGATGCGTGTGTGTTCAGACTGCAGTCATTTGCTGACATGGCTACGCTAGTTGTCATTGTAATGACAGGTGTGTGCGCAGTGGTGTAGGCTGATTGGTGGTGGTGCTAGTGGTTCCTATCACTAGGAAGTTATGTAACAAGCTAAGGTGACAATGCCTGCCATGGACGTTTCCCAGGTGCTTTGAATACTCAATCATAGTGTATAAAAATGTTTAGAGCTTCAAAGTATAAGATGGTCCAACTTTCAAAACGAGTCCTTTTTGGCTAGTCACAGCAGTCAACTACCTAGCTGTTTAGCTCTCTAGCACACAAACTAATTTGTCAACAATTAACAAGCTAGTTAGCTACCACATGTTCTTGTCAAACTGTCGTAGCTAGCAAGCAACAAGATATGCAGAACAGTCTAAAACCACTTCAGGGCAAATAAATCAGATTTGACCGTTAAGACAAGTCACAGCGCCAGGAATCAGATTTGTACCGGACTTCAAACCACCTACAAAGGGGGTTTGAAATGTGTATTGAAATATCCGAGTCCATGTGCATTTTGGCTGTTCAGAATGCAGGAAAAATAAAAACTTATAACAGAAATGCATTTTTTTTTTATTTGAGTCATTTCAAACTGCCAATGTGAACAAAGCTTTAATACCCCAGGCATGCCCCGGGAGAATCAGGTTACTGTTGATTGCATTCGTTTTGGAAGCGAGCTGCTTCCTAGGCATGAGCCAGGTGCCATTTTGGCCGATGGCGAAGTTGTCTCAAAACAAAAGTGACGTACCCATATACCGGTTCAAAATAGCCAATTTTGATGAGTGTCACTGATAACTGAACTAAATGACTACCACCCCATAGCACTCACTTCTGTCATCATGAAGTGCTCAGAGACTACTCAAGGATCATATCACCGCCACCTTACCGGCCACCCTAGACACTTCAGTTTGCATACCGCCCCAACAGGTCCACAGACGATGCAATCGCCATTACACTGCCATATCCCATCTGGACAAAAGGAATACCTATGTAAGAATGCTGTTCATTGACTACAGCTCAGCATTCAACACCATAGTACCCTCCAAGCTCATCAAGCTAGAGGCCCTGGGTCTCAACCCCACCCTATGCAATTGGGTCCTGGACTTTGACGGGCCGCCCCCAGGTGGTGACGGTAGGAAACAGTATCTCCACTTGGCTGACCCTCAACAAGGGTGCGTGCTCAGCCCCCTCCTGTACTCCCTGTTCACCCACGACTGCGTGGCCATGCACGCCTCCAACTCAATCATCAAGTTTGCAGACAACAAAACAGTAGTGGCCTTGATTACCAACAACGAAGAGATGGCCTACAGGGAGGAGGTAAGGGCACTCGGAGTGTGGTGTCAGGAAAACAACGTCAACAAAACAAAAAGGAGATCATGGACTTCAGGAAACAGCAGAGGGCGCACCCCCCTATCCACATCGAAGGGACAGCAGTGGAAAAGGTGGAAAGTTAAGTTCCTGGACGTACACATCAGACACTGAAAAGGTCCACCCACACAGAGTTTGTTGAAGAATGATCAACAGCACCTCTTCAACCTCAGGAGGCTGAAGATATTTGGCTTGTCACCCAAAACCCTGACAAACTTTTACAGAAGCACAATTGAGAGCATCCTGTCGGGCTGCATAACAGCCTGGTACAGCAATTGCACTGCCCTCAACGGCAAGGCTCTCCAGAGGGTAGTGCGGTCTGCACAACGCATTACCGGGGGCAAACTACCTGGCCTCCATGACACCTACAGCACCCGATGTCACAGGAAGGCCAAAAAGATCAAGGACAATAACCACCCGAGCCACTGGCTGTTCATACCGCTACCATCCAGAAGGCAAGGTCAGTACAGGTGCATCAAAGCTGGGACCGAGAGACTGAAACAGCTTCAAAAACAGCAATCACTAACTCAGAGGCTGCTGCCTACATTGAGACCCAATCACTGGCCACTTTAATTGATTGACAACTAGTCACTTTAAACGATGCCACTTTAAATAATGCACACATATCTTACATTACTTATGTATGTACTGTATTTTATACCATCTACTGCACCTTGGCTATGCCGATCGGACATCACTCATCGATATACTACATGTACATATTCTCATTCACCCCTTTAGATTTGTGTGTATTAGGTAGTTGTTGGGGAATTGTTAGATTACTCATATTACTGCACTGTCAGAACTAGAAGCACAAGCATTTCGCTACACTCGCATTAACATCTGCTAACCATGTGTATGTGACCAATAAGATTTGATTTGACATTGGGACACAGGAGCTGTACAGAAACATGCTCATAGAATTAGAATATCAGAATGGCCATCAATCTTCTTATGATGGGATAAATGTCAGTCATTTTGGTCAGGGAGTTGGTCAACCATGTTTGCCAGCGCTGTGATAATATACTGATTAAAAATATAAACGCAACATGTAAAGTGTTGGTCCTATGTTTCATGAGCTGAAATAAAAGATACCATTAATGTTCCATATGCACAAAAACCTTATTTATCTCAAAGTTTGAGCACAAATGTGTTTACGTCCCTGTTAGTGAGCATTTCTCCCATTTGCCAAGGTACATCGATCCACCTGACAGGTGTGGCATATCAAGAATTTGATTGAAGAGCGTCATCACACAGGTGCACCTTGTGCTGGGGACAACAAAAGGCCACTCTAAAATGTGCATTTGTCACAACTCAATGCCACAGATGTCTTGAGGGAGTGTCCACCAGAGCCTTTGCCAGAGAATTGAATGTTCATTTCTCTACCATAAGCCGCCGCCAATGTCATTTTAGAGAATTTGGCAGTATGTCAAACCGGCCTCACAACCGCAGACCACGTGTAACCACGCCAGCCCAGGACCTCCACCTCCGCCTTCTTCACCTGCGGTATCGTCTGAGACCAGCCACCCGGACAGCTGATTAAACTGAGGAATATTTCTGTCTGTAATAAAGCCATTTTGTGGGGGGGAAAACTCATTCTGATTGGATGGGCATGGCTCCCAAGTGGGTGGCCTGACACCCAAGTGGGTGGCACCTGCCCAGTCATGTGAAATCCGTAGATTATGGCCTAATGCATTTATTTCAATTTAACTGTAACTCAGTAAAATCGTTAATTGTTGCATGTTGCCTTTATATTTTTGTTCAGTATATTTGCACACAAATTACCATCTGCTTCTCTGAATAGCCTTGTGAAAGTCTAACACTAAGATCATATTTTGTAACTTAGCTAGCCATGTTGGCAATAGAACACACTTTCAAATGCCCACCTGATCAGATTGCAATTTAGAATGGACCTTTTTAGAATGCGTAAACAGTAATTGTGTGACGGCGGGGATGCAGGGTTGTGTTCCATAGAAAACAACTACAAGTCAGCTTGCTCTAGTAGTTCCTCAACAGCACAGCTAGGAGAGCCCTATTGGTATGAAAATAAACTGAACAACTTGCTATTTAGAGCATTTCCACAAAATGCATGTCTTGTTTTTGGCTTCAAAGTCAATAACAATTGTAGGCTATAACAAATGTGCATTGTCACACAGTGAGAACGATAATTGAGAATCCAAATAATGAATGATTACCTAGTTGGGCTAACTTGTTTACTTCTTGCTGTAGGCCAACATCATCCTCTTCCTGCATCCCTACTTGTAGCCTACCTGACTGGTATAATGCACTTTCACCTCTCACTATCAGTCTTGCATGTGCATCTTCCTGAATTAATATTAGATATTTTAACAGATCAATCTCGCTGGCATAACGCAAAATTATTTAGCTATAGTGTGGATGTAGGGCTGTTTTTGTTATGAGTTTATGAATATTTAATCTGCCTATAAACTGCATGGTTCCCCGTTTTTCGGTGGGAGGACAACACACCATTCATCGCGTGACTCCAATTTTACGTGGATATGGTGTTTATTATATCAATATTTGCGCATAAAGCCCTTTCCAATGCCATCTCTCCCATAACGAATTTTACGACACAAAAATATCCTACCATGTCCAACGAACAAATTAGGCCCATCTGTCTGCATTCATAAAATTGTACCGAAACCCATTTCCATCACAGCTGTCTTTGTTGATTTGTTTAGAAGGTAGCCTATGACTTTAATAGCATAACAACTGGGGATGGAAACGTGGTTAGTAAGGCAGCCCACTTAATTGTTACCCAGAAATGATTTGATATTGAGATAAAAACGGCAGCATTGGACCTTTTTTAAGAACAACAAAACAATGAAGCTATTAGGCATCTTCGACCAAATTACACTTTCCAACTCTAAAGTAATGTGTATGATGCTATACAAAAATGATTGAACGCTTCTATTGAAAGTAGGATTAGGGAAAATAAAATGTTGGCCAGTCCCATGATAGAAGATTATTTTGGTGTACATACAAAATACCCCCAAAAAATGTTATCACAATTTTAACCATAGAAGGGTCCTTTGGAAGGACTGTTGACATATGACATTATTGAAAATTGTTAATGAAATGTAACCACTGTCAAATTCATGGACAGATCTACAAGGACTGATCATCAACGATATCAACATCACAGATTCCCCCTTAAAATAAATGTAGGACACTGGAACGTTCAAATAATAAAAATAAGTAAAAAGGCTAAAAGCGTCTTACCTTTTGGATGTTCCCATTCTTCACGTGAGCCATGTTCGATAGGACAGGAATGATTGTCAAATAAAGAAGAAACGTATTTATAAATACAATGGGGGGGAATAGGTCTAAAAGATACAAGTTGATAAAAGAAAGAAGATAGTTCTCTCTGAATTTAGACGAAAAAATAGCTATTGGGCTTTGGAGTTATTCTTTCACCAGAAGGAAGAGAACTTACCCATTTGACACCTTTATTAAATAGACTACTAAATTATGCATGGTGGGGTTTCATAATCAAGGACACACCCACCTAAATTGCAGGGCTCTCGAGCGGCGCAGCCGTCTAAGGCACTGCATCTCAGCGCAAGAGGCGTCACTATAGTACCTGATTCGAAACCAGGCTGTATCACATCCTGCCGTGAATGGGAGTCCAATAGGACGGCGCACAATTGGCCCAGAATGTGTTCTTAACTGACTTGCCTAGTTAAATAAAGGTTAAATACAAATAAAACATGCAAAACGCAGCCCCACAATTCGCCTGTATTAGAGAGGGGGTTCGATTAATCTCGCCCGGGCACCCGTTTAGGCGTGTTTATGCCTGGTTGAAAGTTGATTACATTCGATTTGGAACCTGGCTGCCCCACTCTGTCTTATGGCGAAGTCGGCGCAATGCAAAAGTGACGTAATTAAGCACGTGTAGAAATTATTAGGATTCTGTGATTGCTTTGGATAAAAACGCTTTATCTGCCCTCCCAATGAAAACTAGTCATGGAAAGAGATGTATGTTTCTGGACTGTGCACTATGTTGACAAAATGACCGAGCGGCGCAGATTACTCTTCCATTTGAGATTGGCACTCCTCCCTCCCCGCTTTCGCTGGATGACGTGCCGGGTTTCGCCCGATTCAACCCGGGCCAGTGTAAAATAACTCAATCAATCGATAGTTTCCCTTGTATTTTCCCATCTCGAGACACTTCATTACCCAGCGTTACCTGGGAATTTTGACGTCATTTAGATGAAAAAATGGCGGCGGGCGGCAGCAGCTCAAACGTGAACGAAAATATTCCAGTTTTTGAGTATAAAGACATAAACACCAAACCATTCCACGTTGGCTCATTCAGAACCGCATGGCTTGAGAAATTGAAACCAATTGACTATTCCTACGAGGAAAAATACGAAGAGACTGAAGATGCCGACTTTGCAAAGGAGATGGGAATCGCACCAGAAACGTTGGACGAACTGAAAGCTATCTGCAGGTTTGTACAGTAAGGGGTAGTTGTACATGTATTTGGTACTCTAGCTAGGTAGCTGAAAAGCCATTGTGTCTGTCTAGTTGACAAGCAGTAACTTCTCAATATGCTAGTTATCGTTTGTCAATAATACGATGTTTTGGTGTTGAACTTCAGCGTCTGTAGTAGTGGACTTGGGATATAACTTCCCTTTGTTTTTGTTTTATGACGCATTTTAGAGTCTTGGTTAAAACTAGTTGTGTCAGAGATGGTTTTTATAAAGTGAAGGTTCAGACCCTTTGCTGTCAAATGACCCATCTGTTCTGTGATCTTCACATGGTTGAATTTCATTCCAGCGTTGACACTCTTCGCTGTCAAGCTGAAGACGAGCCTCTTGACACCAACGTTGTGCCATCTGACCCCACTCTTCAAACACTAATGTAAAACATTACGTTTTTACTATACAAATGTATATCCTAGACAATTTATACATAATAAATGCACCAGTTCCATGTTCTGCAGACAGTTACTCATTCACTGCGTTAAAAAGGTGTTGCCTTGTTCATGTTCAGACAGAGGAAGAAGAAGCAGGACTACAAAGGCACCCTGAGGATCGATAAGATAAGCAGAGTTGACCACTACCAAGACGAACTGGTTAGTTATACCCTGTGAAAGTAACCGCCCCTTCCGCTTTACTCCCGTGGTCTTCATGATTAGATTATTTAAGTATATATTTGTTTGGGGATGAATTTAATTCTACCTGGTGTTTGCGTTGCAGACCATTGCACTTTTTTTGCCCCTTGAATACCATTAAAAACGCCTACAAAAGTTCAAAAACTTTAAGGCCACTTCTTGGAAAACAATGCGTCACTTGCATAGAGTATAAGCTGTTGATGTGACCTTTAACCTGTAGCGTGACTGACACACACGTGTGTGTGTGTGTGGTTTGATCTTCTAGGAGAGCCTGGCGGTGGGTAAAAGGCCTGAGGACCCTGTTGACTTGGTGCCAGAAGGGGAGATCATTTTGAGCATCAACGTTCTCTACCCAGCCATATTTGAGAGAGTATGCAGTTTCACTTCTTCGTTTCCAAGTCTTTGTGAGAATCACCAAAAGTTAAAAAGCCTAATTCCAACAATCTTCATCATTAGACACAACAATAGATGTGCTTTTGTAAGACATGTACATTTACATTTTAGTCATTTAGCAGACGCTCTTATCCAGAGCGACTTACAGTAGCGAATGCATACATTTAATATATATATATATATATATCTTTTTTTTGTACTGGCCCCCCGTGGGAATCGAACCCACAACCCTGGCGTTGCACACACCATGCTGACGTTGCAAACACCATGCTCTACCAACTGAGCCACAGGGAAGACTCCACATTATCTTTGCCTATTAATATAATTTATACCATGGCATTGTTGAATACACATTTCTGATTGGCTTATAGGGCATTCTAGTGCTTGTGTTATTTCCCTATAACGTACGTTCTCTTCTAGTTTAAGTATGTGAGGCCCCACATGACCCTTCAGATGCTGGGCTCCCATAGTCTGGTGGACCTGAGGGACGCTATCTGCTGTATCAGCGACCTGCAGGTCTTTGGAGAGTTCAGCAACACGCCCGACATGGCACCGGACTTCATCAGCAAGGTGACACACACAAAGACATACTCAAGCTCAAACCATACTATTGTAATGGTAGGTGGCTGATTATAATTCCCTGTTTCACACATGTACAAGTGTGTATTATACACGTGTGAAATGTCTTTTTTGCATATCCCAACTCCCCCTGAGACGCCCTCAGAGATTGGGGTCATGGCCAGGGTCAGCCATTATCAGTGACGACCCTGGAGCAATTAGTGTTAGTCTTTGATCAAGGGCAAATAGGCAGGTTTTTCACGTTGTCGGCTCGGGGATTCGAACTAGCAGCCGTTTTAGTTACTGACCCAACGCTCTAAACGCTAGGCTACCGTCGGAATGTGAATCCATAGTCGGTCGACAGTTCGTCTTAAAATGTCGTCCCTTACATCACCGAGCAGCGCACAACAAACGAATGAATCCAAATGTTAGACGCTACCACCCCACATCCAAAACCGAACATTCAGTAGATGCCAGTAGATTTCTTGTGCACGGCTCGGTGACGTAAAGGACGACTTCTCAAGAAGAACCGTCTAGCGATCATGGATATACAGTACATTCCAATGTGGAACACGTGCTGCTACACAGGTAGTCATTGATTGTGAGTCTTGGAACATGTTGACTATGGAACAGGGTTAGTAATAAATGAGATGATAAGGATGTCTAAGTTAGGAGCTACTCAGCCACACACTGAGTATAAGCCTACATAATAGGACTTGATCATCATGTCGGTGTTGGGTGAACCTTTTCACTGTCTGTTTCAGGATCACTTCAAATCCGCCTTCTTCTACTTTGAAGGGGTCTTCTACAATGACATGCGTCACCCTGAGTGTCAGGACATGAGCGAGTAAGTGGCTCTCTCTCGCTTTCTCTGACATCCAACTGTCATCTGGCTACGTCGACTGGACTGACTGAACACTTCAGACGAGGCTTACTTGAACTCTCACCTTAGCTCATCCTGATCCTGTGAGAGAACATCTGTGGACATGGGCTTGTAGAAGTCAGGGAGTAACCCGAAAAAGACAAAAGCCAGGCCTGTATAGTGCAGAGACGATACTGTAGAGCGTGAGAGGTAGGTGCAGATCCACAAAGTATTAAGACAATACTTTTTTCAGCCATAGAACTCTATATTGGATCGGAGATGGAGACTTGGGGAGGTTTTAGGTGCAGAATATTGCATTCGGTTTGCCTAACCATGACCCAGACTCAACTATATGCCTGGGTTAACCTTGGGGATGTGTCGGCGGAATCAACAGATGTTAGCTTGTAATGGGCCACAATCCAGTTCTTTAAAATGTCAAACCAGGCCACAAGACCCATTGGAAATAGGAAAATACTTTCTACATGCGCCCCTCTCATCCACTTAGCCATTTGCTCAGTATCTGCTATATCTAATGGATATTCATGGGCATTTGATTGATGAACTGGAAACAACCTTTAAGCCCAAGTATAATCAAATAATTTTGCAGACAAGGCTAGTAAGTATACTGAACAAAAAATATGAACCCAACGTAAAGTGTTGGTCTCGTGTTTCGTGAGCGGAAATAAAAGATCCCAGAAATGTTTCATACACACAAAGCCTATTTCTCTAAAATGTTGTTTACATCCCTGTTAGTGAGCATTTCTCCCATTTGCCAAGATAATCCATCCACCTAACAGGTATCATATCAAGAAGCTGATTAAACGGCACAATCATAACACAGGTGCACCTTGTGCTGGCCAACAATAAAAGGACACTCTAAAATGTGCAGTTTTGTCACACACTACAATGCCACAGATATCTCAAGTTTTGAGGGAGCGTGCAATTGGCATGCTGACTGCAAGAATGTCCACCAGAGCTGTTTAGGGCCTAATTAATTTATTTCAATATGAACTGTAACTCAGTAAAATCTTAAATTGTTGCGCTTTTAGATTTTTGTTCTGTGTAAATTAAGATGAATTTCCATTGCGTATTTTCTGGGTGTTGGAGTTCATTTCTCTTCCTCTACTTTCTACTGTACTTTTCAAATTGGACAATAAAGTTGCATTGTACTATATTTCCAGGACCACCATTGATTGGGCAAAGACCAGAGACTTCCCCACGTTCCACAAGGCCAAGATGGAGGACACCAGGTTCTACGACCTGAAGGTGAAGGTGGGCTACCCCTACCTCTTCTGTCACCAGGGAGACTGCGAGCATGTTGTCATCATCACCGATATCAGGTCAGAGGTCATATTTTGTCATCCATATTGATACCTGGATTTTGAGCTTTGACTTGGTGTGTCGTTTCCCCCTACAGTGAGCTCCAAAAGTATTGGGACAGTGACACGTTTGTTGTTTTGGCTCTGTACTCCAGCACTTTGGATTATAAATGATAAAACTATGAGCTTAAAGTGCAGACTGTCAGCTTTAATTTGAGGGTATTTTTATCCAAATTGGGTGAACCATTCAGAAATTACTGCACTTTTGTACATAGTCCGCCCCCCAATTTTAGGGGACCTAAAGTATTGGGACAATTTCAAGTAAAATGTTTAGTATTTGATCCCATGTTCATAACACGCAATGACTATGTCAAACTTGTGACTACACATTTTTGGGATGCATTTGCTGTTTGTTTTGGTTGTTTCAGATTTATTTTGTGCCCAATAGAAATTCATGGTAAATAATGTGTTGTCATTTACAATAAAAGTGACTCCAAAATGACACACTACATTATTTATCATGAATTTCTATTGGGCACAAAATAATCTCAAACACAACCAAAACAAACAGCATATGCAAGAGCGAATATAGTAGACAGTTGCTGTCAAAAACTGATTGATGTGCTTTGCTGACCTCTTAATGACATCCTCTCTGGATGTTCTCACTATATTTAGTGTGTCATTAGGTAACTTGACAGGACACCTGTTTCTTTGAAGTAAAAAATGCGTTTGAAGTTTGAACTCGTTGATCTCTAAGTGACATCCTCTCAGGTGATGTGTAGTGAACTCGTTGATCTCTAAGTGACATCCTCTCAGGTGATGTGTAGTGAACTCGTTGATCTCTAAGTGACATCCTCTCAGGTGATGTGTAGTGAACTCGTTGATCTCTAAGTGACATCCTCTCAGGTGATGTGTAGTGAACTCGTTGATCTCTAAGTGACATCCTCTCAGGTGATGTGGAGTGAACTTGTTGAACTTAAAGAAATGTGTTTAAAGTAAAAATATGTCAATAACTTTTCGGGGAGGCTTGAGTTTGAACTTTTGACAGTTCAAACAGTTGGGAAGTTTTGTAGTGAACTTGTGGAATTGTTGTGAGCATGTGACCCCTTGTAGAATGAACATGAAAAAGCAATTTCAAATCACATTTGAAATGCTTGTGTTTCTAGTTCCGACAGTGCAGTAATATCTAACATGTAATCTAAGAATTCCACAACAACTACCTAATACACACAAATCTAAGTAAAGGAATGGGATAACAATATATATATATACATATGAATATATGGATGAGCAATGAGAGCGACCATAGGCAAGATGCAATAGAGGATATAAAACACAGTTTATACATATGAGCTGAGTAATGCAAGACATGTAAACATTATTAAAGTAACTAGTGATCCGTTTATTAAAGTGGCCAATGATTTCAAGTCTGTGTAGGCAGCAGCCTCTCTGTGTTAGTGATGGCTGTTTAGCAGTCTGATGGCCTTGAGATAGAAGCTGTCTCTCGGTCCCAGCTTTGATGCACCTGTACTGACCTCGTCTTCTGGATGATAGCGGGGTGAACAGGCTGTGGATCGGGTGATTGATGTCCTTGATGATCTTTTTGGCCTTCCTGTGACATCGGGTGATGTAGGTGTCCTGGATGGCAGGTAGTTTGCCCCTGGTGATGCGCTGTGCAGACCGTACCACCCTCTGGAGAGCCTTGCGGTTGAGGGCGGTGCAGTTGCCGTATCAGGCTGTGATACAGCCCGACAGGATGCTCTCAATTGTGCATCTGTAAAAGTTTGAGGGTTTTAGGTGACCTGTTGATGCGCCTTCTTCACCACACTGTCTGTATGGGTGGACCATTTAATTTTGTCCGTGATGTGTACGCCCAGGAACTTAACTTTCCACCTTCTCCACTGCTGTCCCTTCGATGTGGATAGGGGGGTGCTCCCTCTGCTGTTTCCTGAAGTCCACGATCATCTCCTTTGTTTTGTTGACGTTGAGTGAGAGGTTATTTTCCTGACACCACACTCCGAGTGCCCTCACCTCTTCCCTGTAGGCTGTCTTGTTGTTGGTAATCAAGCCTATTACTGTTGTGTCGTCTGCAAACTTGATGATTGAGTTGGAGGCGTGCATGGTCACGCAGTCATGGGTGAACAGAGTACAGAAGGGGGGTGAGCACGCACCTTGTGTTGAGGATCAGCGAAGTGGAGATGTTGTTTCCTACCTTCACCACCTGGGGGCGGCCCATCAGGAAGTCCAGGACCCAGTTGCAAAGGGCGCGGTTGAGACCCAGGGCCTCAAGCTTAACGATGAGCTTGGAGAGTAGTATGGTGTTGAATGCTGAGCTGTAGTCAATGAACACCATTCTTACATAGGTATTCCTCTTGTCCAGATGGGATAGGGAAGTGTGCAGCGTGACAGCGATTGCATCGTCTGTGGACCTATTGGGGCGATAAGCAAGTTGAAGTGGGTCTAGGGTGACCGGTAACGTAGAGGTGATATGATCCTTGCCTAGTCTCTCAAAGCACTTTATGATGACAGAAGTGAGTGCTACGGTGCAATAGTAATTTAGTTCAGCGCCTTCTTGGGTACAGGAACATTGGTGGCCATCTTGAAGCATATGGGAACAGCAGACTGGGATTGAATAGCCAGCTGGTCTGCGCATGCTCTGAGTAGCGGTCTGGGCTGGCAGCCTTGCAAGGGTTAACATGTTTAAATGTCTTACTCACGTCGGCCACGGAGAAGGGGAGCCCACAGTCCTTGGTAGCGGGCAGCATTGTTGGCACTGTATTATCCTCAAAGTGGACAACGAAGGTGTTTTAGTTTGTCTGGATGCAAGACGTCCGTTCCTTTTGTAGCCTGTGATTTCCTGTAGACCCTGCCACGTATGTCTCGTGTCTGAGCCATTGAATTGCGACTCCACTTTCTCTATACAAACAAGTGAAATGTCAGTTTGCCTTGTGGAGGGAATAACTACACTGTTTGTATTCGGCCATATTCCCAGTCACCTTTCCATGGTTAAATGTGGTGGTTTGCACTTTCAGTTTTGCGTGAATGCCGTCATCTATCCACAGTTTCTGGTTAGGGTAGGTTTTAATAGTCCCAGTAGCTACATCTCCTATACACTTCCTTATAAGCTCATTCAGACTCAGCATATACTTCAATATTATTCTCTGAGGCTACCAGGAACATGTCCCAGTCAGCATGATCAAAACAATCTTGAAGTGCGGATTCCGATTGGTCAGACCAGCATTGAATAATCCTTAGCACGGGTACATCCTGTTAGAGTTTCTGCCTATAGGAAGGGAGGAGCAAAATGGAGTCGCTCTCATTTGCCGAAAGGAGGGTGGGGGAGGGCGTTGTATGCATCGCGGAAGTTAGAGTAGCAGTGACCCAGTTTTTCCAGCGCGATCAATATGCTAATAGAATTTAGGTAGCCTTGTTCTCAAATTTGCTTTGTTAAAATCCCCAGCTACAAAAAATGCAGCCTCCGGACATATGGTTTCCAGTTTGCATAAAGTCTAGTGAAGTTCCTTGAGGGCCGTCATGGTATCGGCTTGAGGGGGGATAGACACAGCTGTGACAATAACCGAGGAGAATTCGGTCAGCATTTGATTGAGTCATTCTAGGTCGGGTGAGCAGAAGGACTTGAGTTTGTGTATGTTGTTACAATTACACCATGAGTCGTTAATCAGGAAACACAGCCCCCGCCCTTCTTCTTCCCGGAGAGATGTTTATTCCTGTCGGCGTGACGCACAAAGAATCCAGGTGGCTGTACCGACTCCGACAGCAAATGCCGATAGAGCCATGTTTCCGTGAAAGTGTTAGAATCCTTGATGTCTCTCTGGAAAGCAACCCTTGCCCCAATTCCATCTACCTTGTTATCTAGAGACTGGACATTAGCAAGTAATATACTCGGAAGCGGTGGGTGCTGTGCGCGCCTCCCAAGTCTGACCTGAAGACCGCTCCATCTACCTCGGCGTTGTTTTGGGTCAGCCTCTGGAATCAGTTCAAATGGTTCGGACAAAGGATCCGCTTCGGGAAAGTCGTATTCCTGGTTGTAGTGCTGAAAAGTTGATGTCGCTCTGACATCCAATAGTTCTTCCTGGCTGTATGTATGATTTTCTGGGCTAACAATGTAAGGAATGATACATTAAAAAAACAAAATACTACAAAGTTTCCTAAGGCCTAGAAGCGAGGCAGCCCTCTCTGACGGCGCCATTTTGGTCAACCCGGGTAGGTCTGCCTGTGTATAAGTCAGTCTTAGGCTTGTCCTGTGAACACTGCGAGCGAGAAGAAACCTCGAGAGAGAAACAGAACTCTAAAGAGAAAAAAATCATGGAGTTGTTACTTTCTGACACGCACATGATGACCATAACATCGATAGTAGGATGCAGGCTTCAACAGAAAAAGGGAGTAGTATAAATCAGCACTACAAAAAATAGTTTTCTACATTTGTGCAGAACCCAAATACTACCCATAAAGGTGCTGGAAGATCAAGTGGTTATGTCTAATGGACAGCTATGGGGTTATGCGTTTGATTACCCAGCCTGTAGAGTGAAGCTCTATACCTTAGCCAAAGGAGAAGAATATACAGACCAAACCTTGAGTGGAATACAGGCTTGAGGACTGGGATGTGTTTCACAAGGTGGTGTGTCATGAGCTGAGAGTGAGCTCAAAGGGTTATTTATACCTTGTACAAGGGGTAGGAGGGTAAGGGTTATTTATATATTGTACAAGGGGTACGAGGGTAAGGGTTATTTATGTATTGTACAAGGGGTAAGAGGGCAAGTGGGGGTGGTGTTCGGTTAGTCAGTCCCAGGTCAAAGACGGACATGCTCTTCTCTAAGAACAGTCTTTTTCTTAGAACAGTCTTATAATATTGCATAGAAAACTTTAATAATTTTAATATGTATGCTTACATTTCTGTACTAAAGATTTAAGAAAATAAAAGATTTTAAAGAAAATGTTATTTACCTTTTAATAAAATCTTTCTCTCAATCTGTCTCTCCCCGCTCTGTTTCTGTCTCTACACAAGAGCCAATGGGTTCTTGGGATGTGTGTATCGAATTATATTTGTCACATGCGCCGAATACAAAAGGTGTAGTCCTTACTGTGAAATGCTTACTTAAAAACCCGTAACCAACAATGCAGTTAAGAAAAATAGGATTTAAGAAAATATTTCCTAAATCACCTAAACAAATAAAAAATGTAACAATAACGAGGCTATATACAGGGGGTACCGGTGCGGGGGGTCAGGTTACAAGCAGGGGTATTTACAAGCCGCGACGCGTCTGCAAGCTCGGAACTCTAGGCGTCTAACAGATAACGCCTTAATGCATTACATAAACATGTTACATAAACATGATTAATGACTTGGGCACCCACAATGTTTCTGCTTATGAAGCAATAAATGATTGACAGGCTTAAAACCACCTAAAAAAATATAATTGTGCTCTTTAACGATGTGTTCTTTACTAATGACTTGAACAGATCATTTTACCCCCTTAATAACCTTTTACTGCAGTGGGCTAAATCAGGGTCACAGAGGGATTTCTTGGGAGTCTTAAACAAATCTACTTTGAAACAGAAGTATACACATGAGACACACAGTTATGGGCTTGAAAAAAGAAGACACCTGAACTATGTCAGATATAGAGTTTACATTTATTCAATTGAGTTTGCGTCTCAATATGACACTTTAAACACATCACAGCAGACTGAAATGTAACAAAACGCCTAGTGTGTTTATTGAGCTGTACACTGATGCTCAGTTGTTCAATATTCCCCTTCAGTGATTCCCCAACATCTTGTAACAATGTGGAAAGTGCACAAGTTGACATTACAGCCTTATTCCAAAATTGGATTAAATAAACAATTTTCCTCATCAATCTACACACACTACCCCATAATGACATTAGTGAAAACAGGCATTTTAAAATATTAGCAAATATATAAAAAAAATAAAACAAGCATACCTTATTTACTTAAGCATTTAGACCCTTTTGCTATGACTCAATTGAGCTCAGGTGCATCCTGTTTCCATTTATCATCCTTGAGATGTTTCTACAACTTGATTGGAGTCCACCTGTGGTAAATTCAATTGATTGGACATGATTTGGAAAGGCACACACCTGTCTATATAAGGTCCCACAGTTGACAGTGCATGTCAGAAAAAAAACCATGCCATGAGGTTGACAGAGGAATTGTCCGTAGAGCTCCGAGACAGGATTGTGTTGAAGCACAGATATGGGGAAAGCTACCATAAAATGTCTGCAGCATTGAAGGTCCCCAAGAACACAGTGGCCTCCATCATTCTTAAATGGAATACTTTGGAACCACCAAGACCCTTCCTAGAGCTGGCTGCCCGGCCAAACTGAGCAATCGGGGGAGAAGGGCCTTGGTCAGGGAGGTGACCAAGAACCTGATGGTTACTCTGACAGCGCTCCAGGGTTCCTCTGTGGAGATGGGAGAACCTTCCAGAAGGACAACCATCTCTGCAGCACTCCATCAATCAGGTCTTTATTGTAGAGTGGCAAGACGGAAGCCACTCCTCAGTAAAAGGCACATGAGAGCCCGCTTGGAGTTTGCCAAAAGGCACCTGACCATAAAACAAGATTCTCTGGTCTGATGAAACCAAGATTGAACTCTTTGGCCTGAATTCCAAGTGTCACGTCTGGAGAAGCATGGTGGTGGCGGCATCATGCTGTGGGGATGTTTTTCAGCGGCAAGGACTGGGAGACTAGTCAGGATCGAGGGAAAGATGAATGGCGCAAAGTACAGAGAGATCCTTGATGAAAACGTGCTCAGGACCTCAGACTGGGGGCAAAGGTTCACCTTCCAACAGGACAACGACCCTAAGCACACAGCCAAGACAACGCAGGAGTGACTTCAGGACATGTCCTTGAGTGGCCCAGCCAAAGCCTGGACTTGAACCCATCGACCATTTCTGGAGAGACCTGAAAATAGCTGTGCAGCGATGCTCCCCATCCAACCTGAAGAGAAGAATGGGAGAAACTCCCTAAATACAAGTGTGCCACGCGTGTAGCGTCATACCCTAGAATAATTGACTTAATCGCTGCCAAAGGTGCTTCAACAAAGTACTGTGTAAAGGGTCTGAATACTTATGTAAATTTAATTTTACATTTTTTGTATATATTTTGCAAATATTTCTACAAACCATTATGGGGTATTGTGTGTAGATTGAGTGGGGAAAAAAACATTACATTTTAGAATAAGGCTGTAACATAACAAAATATGAAAAAAGTCAAGGGGTCTGAATACTTTCCGAATGTACAAAAAGTGTGTTAATTTGTAAACGGGTCACCTGATGTGGTTGAAAATAAGCTCAAATTTAAGCTGACAGTCTACACTTTAACCTCAGTCATTGTATCATTTAAAAACCAAAGTGCCGACTACAGAGCCAAAACATGTTGCTGTATCTATGAGAAATCAATGTGTCAGAAATCAGTTCACCTTACTCATCTCAGTACTGTGAAGAAGGCCAGATTTCTGGTAAGACAGCAGGTCAGGGGAAAGTGCTGCGCTTTCTAGATGAATAGGATCAAGTAATTTCTTTGATAAATTCACTCACATGATAAAGAGCCTTGAGGCTTTCCAATTGATCTGTATTGTAGGTCAGCCTTTTCAGCTTTCTGAGACTGATTTGATTTTAAGTTTTAACATTCTTCTGACTGGTTTTCTTTGCTGGAGGCACTAACTGTGCATGAAGGCTGGTTTTGTGGCGTGACGTTTCCAAGAAGGCCTCAGTGCTGCCAGTAAAACCGTTACCAAACTATGTTGGCTCAGATATTTTCCCATCACTTTGTCCTTTTCAACACAGTTTTTATTTATTTAACCTTTTATTTTGACAGGGAGTCAAGGCTGAGATGAGCCCTGTTTAATACAGATGAGCCCTGTTTAATACAATACAGAATACATTCATTAAAAAAAAATTAGGATAGTGTTTTGCTTTTCATATATTGTCGTTTTTAAGACATTCTTCAGTAAAAAGGTCCCCTATGAGCCATCACATGCCCTAGACCAGTGTTTTCCAAACTCGGTCCTCTGGACCCCAACGGGTGCACGTTTTGGTTTTTGCCCTAGAACTACACAACTGATTCAAATAATCATCAACCTTTGATCATTTGAATCAGCTGTGTAGTGTTAGGGCAAAAAAACAAAATGTGCACCCCTTGGGGTCCAGAGGACTGAGTTTGGGGGAAAAAAAGTGCCCTAGGCCTACAGCGCAGGGGTCAAACTCATTCCACGGAGGACTGAGTGTTCGCTCCTCCCTTGTACTTGATTAAGGTCAGCAATTAGACAGGAACTCTCCTCACCTGGTTGTCCAGGTCTTCATTAAAAGGAAAAACAAAAACCAGCAGACACTTGGCCCTCCATGGAATGAGTTTGACACCCCTGCACTGAGGCACCAATTCATTATATTTTAAAGTGCATTGGAGATCATTCCACGCTAAAGGTGAAAGGTTCCAGCCACTATGGTGGATACGTAACAAGGCTAGCTCAGTACAGCTTGGTTTGGCTAGGTTTCATTAGTGTGGACATGTTTTTTATTTTATCTCTGCCCAATGTTTCCAGACTGGCTCATAAGGATGACTGCCTGGATAGGAAGCTGTACCCTCTCCTTACCCACAAGCACAGGGTCATGACCAGGAAGTGTGCCGTGTGTCACGTCTACATCGGCAGGTGTGTAGAGAAAATATGTCACCCACAATAAAAGATCATCTTTACTTGGGTTATGAGTTTTCCCTTTTTACATGACCTGGCCAAAAAAACATATCCCTAATAACTGACTGTACATTAGTTATAATTCATTACAAGTTGTCAGTGTACTAATTTGACTTTTGTTTTGTTTTCAGATGGTTAACCACAAATGATCCATTTGCCCCAAATGACCCGTGTCTCTTCTGTGAGCGGTGCTTCCGCATGCTTCACTACGACAAGAAAGGAAACAAACTAGGACAGTTCCTGGCCTACCCTTATGTGGACCCTGGGGCCTTCAACTGAGCTGGTCCCATGTCACTTACATTTCTCCCTTCTACTGCTGTGCAGTATTGGCACATTGGGAATGTATTTCTGTTGGCATTAAAGCACTTTATTTACTGTTCTATTTGTCTTGGGATTCATGATCACATGGAAATGTTTTTGTTAATAAAGCATTTTTTTGCTGTAGTCATCTAGAATTGTAAAGCTCATATTGAGACTGTTCGTTTTGGATTGATGAACCTTCAGTGGTGAAAAGTTCACTTGAATGATTATAGCTTTGTAGCTCGTGCGAAGAATTGGTTTCACTAATTAAAGTGGAAATCAGTGGGACAACACCCTGCCGTGCCTCTGGATAGGGATATCTCGCCCTGCAAAAGCTCTTGAGTGATGGTGACTTGGAAAGGCTCTCTAGCAACGTCTTGATTCAAAACACTTCAATGGAATAATCTTAACCGATCTGTTAAGCTAATGATGGCCATTTTAGACCGGAAAGATCGAATCTGAGAAAATATGTTAGGCTAATAGTTTTCCATGTGACCCGTGAAAAGATAACTGTCGACTTGACACTACAGTACCATTGATAGAAGCAATGTATTTGAATGGGTACAGATGAGGTCAATTATATTGGCACCACTTGTACTTTGCAGTAGAGCAGAATATTCTGTTTCCTCTTACCCTGTAGGCACCTGCAACGTACTACTGGTGAGAAATGACTTAATGAGACTCATTGCCTCCAAATGAATGAATTTTGAATAAGCTAGTCTAGGCCATTTGACTTAAGTGAAAAATATTAATTTGGTCCTGTGAAGTGTAAACAAGTTTTTCATTTAAATGTATTTTTTGAAGAAAGTGACTCATGCAAGGGTGCCAATATATTTGACTGCATCTAAAAATGAATAATTACTCGTTTCAATAAACAAAATAATATCAATTTATATAGTTACTGACAAAAGGTTATTGAACCAATGCTTTATTACAAAGGAGGCAAAACAGGCTTTCAGACAGGCACAAAAATACTCTTATTTACATAAATGTCAGCAAATTGGAGGACTTAAACAACAGACAGACATTTAAACTTGGGTGTGCGAGTGGAAAAAAACTTTGGCACACGAGTAGTATTTCCTTTGTGCAAGAACATTAAAAAAATATGTGCACCTACCCAGAGTAATATTGGTCAGTATTAAGTACATTTTACTAAACTAACAAGTAATACAAAGACTCTACCAGTAACTACTGTATATTTAATTTATCTTAGAAAATTGAGTTGAACTGAAAGATCTGATGTCAAACGTTAAGTGATTTTAAAACAGACTATAAAGTTCCTTGACCCACTCCATTTTTGCCATGACCTTCTCAAACATAACTGTCAATATGTCACCACATAGCAGAATAGTTCAAACAAAGTGAGGTCAGGGATGGGTTAGATATGCAAGTACTAAACATATTTTCCATGTGGAACCATTTTTTACTACCATCAGTTTAAAAACAGCGGTAGTGGATGCGTTCATCATCAAAAATAAAAAATATTTAAATCTAAAATAGGACTTCGGAAGACACTGCTCTGTAAGGTTTAAGACGTGTTCAGACCAGAAAAGAGCCTGGATTTGTACTACTTGAGGGACATGATGTCAAAGCAACAGGAGTTAACCTCTTATTGGTGGTGTTTGGACTAGTGTGTCCAGGTGGGATCAGCACAGATCAGTCAGGACTCAGGATCAGGTCAGCAGCACCAACATCCCCTTCAGTTTAGTCAGTCAGATGTTTCTTCATCAGGTGGATTCCTCTTGGGCCTTCACTACACTGCCGGTAAAGAGATTAGAAAATGGGACGGCAACTAGCACAGCGCTGTTAAGAACGTTTATAGAAGTTAAACACAAATGGGGATGTAACTAGCAAATTGCAAAATACGGATACTTTGAAAATGTATTTGGTTTAGGACTTCTTGTTCATGAAACCTACTCAGACCCAAAAGAGATACAGTGAACAGAGTGAGATGGAGGACATTCGCCAACAGCTTAAGCACATGCAGGATTGGTTAAGTCTGAGCAAGCACAGACCTCCAAACACCCAGAACCTATTGGCCCCTGTCGGTCTGTCCGTCCTACAGTTCATCTGTTTGTCTTACCTGCTGTTATCACCTGTAGAGGCCTCTTCAGCAGGCTTCTCCTTGTCCGACTCCTGCTTCTTATCATCAGGACTGGAGTCACCATTCATATTGTTATCTAGAGCAAGCGTCACACACACACGTCAGGAACAGACGCACACGCAGACACACACACTTTCAGTTTCAGCCTGCATTAATAATCCAAACAAACAACCAACCATCCTCTTGCCCAGACACACATTCTTCCAGCTCTCCTTTTACGACCCCAACTCTGAAATCTCCTGGAGGAGTTAGGAGGAGGATGACATGTGATACGCTTATGCCTATATCTGGGCCAGGCGGAGACTAATCTGATTTTCCATCCATTGGAAATGCCTGTTTCATAGAGACACTTGTCTGAGGTATGGCTAAGTGGTATGGATGTGGTCCCGACTAGAACACAGCCCTCCTGATCATGTTAATACTTACGGAGCCCATCATAAAAAAAGGGCCTACAGACCGGTCATAGTCTGAAAAGTTATAGGATCACAGAAATGTAATTCTATGGTGGTGAGGCTGCTGCTGCATTTTACTCTTAAGCCTTGTTCACATTGGCAGTTTGAAATGACTCAAATCCATTTTTTTTTTGCATACCTGATTAGAATGTTATTTTTCCTGCAGTCTGAACAACCAAAAATCACATGAATCCACCTTGGTATGTGGTTTGAAATCAGATTCAAATCTGTTCCCTGGCCATGTGAACAGTCAAATCTGATTTATTTCCTCTCAAGTGGCTTTTTAGACTGTTATTAGGCATATCTTGTTGCTTGCTGACACTTGACAAGAACATGTGGTAGCTAACTATTTTGTTAATTGTTGACAAACAAATTAGTTTGTGTGCTAGAGAGCTAAACAGCTAGCTAGTTGACTGCTGTGGCTAGTCAAAAAGGACTCCTTTTCAAAGTTGGATCATTTAAAAAGGGTGTTTTTACTAGGGGTCACTCATAATACAGCCGCAGCAGCAGTCATGAGTCATGACTGCAGTAAAATTTCACATAACCGTTCATGGTAACCTCCTTTTATGCACTCTGGACATGCTTGGTAGTACAACTTGCTAACTACCATCTGGTCCTAATGGCCTGCTACTCAGGGCTCTATTGTCGCTCTAACCACTCTGATGTCAATGCAAATACAATTGAAAATCACATCAACCACTAATCAAAACAGTAGGCCTATCTTGCTTTTAAAACTCACCACACGGTGATGATTCATTTGAACAGTGTAAAACATGGTTGGACAGCTCTTTCTAAGGTGATGATTCATTTGAACAGTGTAAAACATGGGTGGACAGCTCTTTCTAAGGTGATGATTCATTTGAACAGTGTAAAATATGGTTGGACAGCTCTTTCTAAGGTGATGATTCATTTGAACAGTGTAAAATATGGTTGGACAGCTCTTTCTAAGGTGATGATTCATTTGAACAGTGTAAAACATGGGTGGACAGCTCTTTCTAAGGTGATGATTCATTTGAACAGTGTAAAACATGGGTGGACAGCTCTTTCTAAGGTGATGATTCATTTGAACAGTGTAAAACATGGGTGGACAGCTCTTTCTAAGGTGATGATTCATTCAAAACTCCCATAAGCATATAGGAGCTGATGCATAGGCTTATGAGCCCAGACCCCCCCAAAAAGAAAATTGAATTAAGATGTTATAAAATACATAAGCCTACTGCATATTACACATGCTAGAAAAACAAAACTGATTTGAAGGTGTATTTGGTACATAATTGGTCTAGCCTATACAAATTCTAGTAATTGCTTTTTAGTGTGGACTGTATTATTATGCATACTGGATGGACTGGTTACCTTATGCTACGCTCCAAAATGTATACCATGAGTCTGGGAGAGAACGTACAGCCCTAGGCCCTGCTGTTGGTTCATTGTGCAGGTCAGCTCACAGTTAGCCTACAATTAGTGAATTTGTATTTCATTTTGAATAGCCTAGTAATAGGGAATGTTCATAATTAATTGGGTGACATGCTTGGAATGAAATAAGTATTCTTACATTTATTTCTCAGCTGCTCATATTAAAGCACATGCTGGCTATAAACCCCAAGTAGCTTACAAAACGGGCTGGTGGGAAAGTAGCTTACAAAACGGGCTGGTGGGAAAGTAGCTCACAAAACGGGCTGGTGGGAAAGTAGCTCACAAAACGGGCTGGTGGGAAAGTAGCTCACAAAACGGGCTGGTGGGAAAGTAGCTCACAAAACGGGCTGGTGAGAAAGTAGCTCACAAAACGGGCTGGTGGGAAAGTAGCTCACAAAACGGGCTGGTGGGAAAGTAGCTCACAAAACGGGCTGGTGGGAAAGTAGCTCACAAAACGGGCTGGTGGGAAAGTAGCTCACAAAACGGGCTGGTGGGAAAGTAGCTCACAAAACGGGCTGGTGGGAAAGTAGCTCACAAAACGGGCTGGTGGGAAAGTAGCTTACAAAACGGGCTGGTGGGAAAGTAGCTCACAAAACGGGCTGGTGGGAAAGTAGCTCACAAAACGGGCTGGTGAGAAAGTAGCTCACAAAACGGGCTGGTGGGAAAGTAGCTCACAAAACGGGCTGGTGGGAAAGTAGCTCACAAAACGGGCTGGTGGGAAAGTAGCTTACAAAACGGGCTGGTGGGAAAGTAGCTTACAAAACGGGCTGGTGGGAAAGCGCAGCCTCCATTCGCTATTCCAGTGAAGACAGATTACATATTTTTTCCCCTGCCCCTGTTCCTGCCCATTTGATAAATGGAACATTCTAAATCTAAACAAATGTTACATATTAGTAAAGACCAGACTAAATTGAGAACAGTCTGATGGATGAAAATATGATCAGTTGATGAGAGAACAGCTGTGCAGCCTGAGGCAAGTAACAGAGCGCACGCTTTTTAAAAATACTTTTTCAAATCATCAATAGCCTATAGTCGCATCATGCAGCCCATATACGTTCTGATTTCTAAGATATTCTAATGTTTGTATCATTCACAACTAAAGTTCCCAAATAACTCTAAATCTAGCATATAAGACCAGTTTCAAACGGTCACTTTTATGCTCAACATACATACTTCATATGCGCACTCGCTCCGTAATGGGAAAAATATCCTTTCTATTTTATGCAGCTAAATTCAGTTATATTCTTCTTACTATAAAAACATAGAACATAAAATAATGCGATGGGACTTCTATATTATCAGCTAAATGAACAAGCCCATGGCATGGAGCATAGCCAGATAACATAGGCCTACAGTAGCCTGGCCAACTCATATGCTGTTCTTCTGAAATACATTTTCTTCATATCATGTTTCTTTAGACCTGACTAAAATAAATTGATTTATTGCGATAGTGTACATTAAATTGATTTAGACTTTTTTTTAAATGTAGCTGTTCCAAAAGGGGCGAATCAGCAGCTTGTATGTGAGGAGGCATGGAGATGCTAAAGGTGTTTGTTAATTAACGGTCAATTAGCGTGAAACCGGCAGTCTTTGCATGACAATAACCTGCTGACCAGATTTCATGACCTCCACAACCCTAGCTCAAAAACTGATTTTTAACATTGAAAGCAACTGGGAAATGTCCATGGCAGGCATTGTCGTCACCTTAGCTGGTTACTCTTCTGGAGTGATAGGAAGCACGTCACGAACACCACCCGCCGTTACTATGACAACTAGCGTAGCCAAGTCAGAAAAATCACACAAATCCAATTTGGTCACATGTAACTTGCCATTTGGACAGTCAGAATTCAAAATCAATTTAAAAAAAACAAAACCGACTTGTGCATCAAGGCCTGCAGTGTGAACAAGGCTTTAGTCTACGCGCGTGGCCTAACCGGTCATAAAGGGTGGCCAATGACGTGACCAGAACACCAAAGCCTATATGATCAGTAGACAACACTCTTTTCATACAGGGATGAATGCACAATGTTAACGCCAATTTTCATTCCAATGAATCTCCCATTGACAACATGACGATTTATGCAAAAGTTGCGCGTATTTCCAGTCTGGATCCGGCCCACCATAACTGATTAAATACAGTGTCAAATCATAATACGATATGTGGGCATAACTAGAATTTGAGCTAAATTCTCCTAATGTTATCACTGCCTGACTTATGCAAAAATCAGATTTGTGTGTGCATATCACAAGTTGGCATTGAGCCAAGAGCAGATACGTAACTACCTATACTAAGTGAGTGTTTGCCTTTCATCACAATATGTTCCCACAGTAATTGTTTATGTAAAAAATGTAATTACTAAATAACATTCTAAACAAAAGGGCACAGATCTGTTAAGTCTCAGAGTCGGTCTGGCCTTTCTCTATACTGGCTGGTGAAGAGTTTCTCCCAAACAATGAGTCTTTTGGACAGAGATTCACAGGATATGTCACAGGCCACACAATGAGCACGGCAGAACACCGAGAAAGACACACATCCTTCTGAATCTGTAATGTGTGATGAGTTGACGCTCATCACATCTAGGATTTCTATCAGATTCCCAAGGAGGAATATGTAGAGCGTTGACCCTAACCACAGATACTGGGGAATATTTCTTCCTCGTTCTGAAGGATTCTGTAGGCTAATCTGATCTGAGACCAGTGCTTTTGGACAACTTCTAAACCCAGCTATTGTGAGTGATCAGGTATCAACCACGTGACTCCAAATTGCATTAGCCCACTGAGCTAAAGCCTTGGGTTTAGCTCTAGGTCCAGACATACAGTCAGTAGTGGGGTCACCAAACCACCTCCCTTACATTCATCACTTATCTGCCACTCCAAAAGACCCCGGTCCCACTCCCACTGTTGTGTTGTTCTCCCTGTTCTCGCTCAGCCTTCTTCAAAGCACCACTCTTGGCTTTACTAAGTTGACTAGTGTGCAGCTTACCAGTGTGGATATAGGAACAGAGCCCCAGTCCCTCTCTCCTCACAGTACCTGTGTTGTTCTCCCTGGCCCTCTCAGCCTTCCTCTGGGCTCCCTTCCTGGCCTCCTCCTGCTGCTTCTGCTCTGCTATGGACTTGTTGAGCACCTGGCTGAGCAGCTGGTCCCCCTCCCCCAGCAGGAACATGCTCTTAAACTTGTTGTACAGCATGGTGGACTTGTCCATGATGTCCTGGCTGGCCTTGAACCTTCGGATCTGCCCACCCATGGAGAGCAGACAGTAAATACAGGTGGTAGAGCATAGCGCTTGCAATGCCAGGATAGTGGGTTTGATTCCCAGGACCACCCATACGTAAAATGTATGCACAAATGAGTAAGTTACTTTGGATAAAAGAGTCTGCTAAAGCACATATATTATTATTAGAATATCAATAGCAGTTCACTTATTAAATCTCCAGATCTGGCAGCAAAGAGCAGCATGTACATGGGGTATAAAGTAAGCACGAACATACAAACATGCACCCCCAGTTGCATACAATTAGCAGATGTTCTTATGTACTCTTATAATGTGATGACCTAAGCAGAGGGAGAGGCCCAAGTGGCAGCAGGTGTGAGTCTATGTAGGGGAAGCTCTACACTTAACCCCAGCAGTCAGGGTCAGCACATTAATTCTGGGACACTTAGTGACATTCACACTTCAACATTAACTCAGGACACAGCAGCTGTGTGGAGAGGCTAGCAAAAGGCATTGAGAACAGTGTGTGTGTGTGTGTGGGGGGGGGGGGGCAGCTCTGACAGAGACGTTACCTTTTTGAGTGTTGCAATGAGCTCTGAGTGTTTCTGCAGGTGCTGGGTGGTGACCTGCAGCATGCCCAGCTCATCCAAAGCCACCAGACACTTCTTCACATCCTATACACACACACACACACACAGACGAGACGCAGATAAGAGACAGACACGCAGAGACCAAACTATTTATCTTCTTCAACCAGGTGAGTAACAGCCTATTAAACAAAAATACAAAAGGTCTTACCCCCCTAAAAAATAATAACAGTATTGTGCAAGGCTGGGGTCAATTCCATTTCAATTCAGTAAGTTAACCCTTGCTGGTATTGTCACCAATATAGCTGCTGGTTTTGTCACCAATATAACTGCTGGTTGACACCAATATAACTGCTGGTTGTGTCACCAATATAACTGCTGGTTGTGTCACCAATATAACTGCTGGTTGTGTCACCAATATAACTGCTGGTTGTGTCACCAATATAACTGCTGGTTGAGTCACCAATATAACTGCTGGTTGAGTCACCAATATAACTGCTGGTTGAGTCACCAATATAACTGCTGGTTGTGTCACCAATATAACTGCTGGTTGAGTCACCAATATAACTGCTGGTTGTGTCACCAATATAACTGCTGGTTGTGTCACCAATATAACTGCTGGTTGTGACACCAATATAACTGCTGGTTGAGTCACCAATATAGCTGCTGGTTGCGTCACCAATATAGCTGCTGGTTGCGTCACCAATATAACTGCTGGTTGCGTCACCAATATAACTGCTGGTTGCGTCACCAATATAATTGCTGGTTGCGTCACCAATATAACTGCTGGTTGCGTCACCAATATAACTGCTGGTTGCGTCACCAATATAACTGCTGGTTGCGTCACCAATATAACTGCTGGTTGTGCCACCAATATAACTGCTGGTTGCGTCACCAATATAACTGCTGGTTGTGTCACCAATATAACTGCTGGTTGGGTCACCAATATAACTGCTGGTTGTCACCAATATAACTGCTGGTTGAGTCACCAATATAACTGCTGGTTGCGTCACCAATATAACTGCTGGTTGCGTCACCAATATAACTGCTGGTTGCGTCACCAATATAACTGCTGGTTGACACCAATATAACTGCTGGTTGACACCAATATAACTGCTGGTTGAGTCACCAATATAACTGCTGGTTGTGTCACCAATATAACTGCTGGTTGTGTCACCAATATAACTGCTGGTTGTGTCACCAATATAACTGCTGGTTGTGTCACCAATATAACTGCTGGTTGAGTCACCAATATAACTGCTGGTTGTGTCACCAATATAACTGCTGGTTGTGTCACCAATATAACTGCTGGTTGAGTCACCAATATAACTGCTGGTTGAGTCACCAATATAACTGCTGGTTGAGTCACCAATATAACTGCTGGTTGAGTCACCAATATAACTGCTGGTTGTGTCACCAATATAACTGCTGGTTGTGTCACCAATATAACTGCTGGTTGTGTCACCAATATAACTGCTGGTTGTGTCACCAATATAACTGCTGGTTGTGTCACCAATATAACTGCTGGTTGAGTCACCAATATAACTGCTGGTTGTCACCAATATAACTGCTGGTTGTGTCACCAATATAACTGCTGGTTGTGTCACCAATATAACTGCTGGTTGTCACCAATATAACTGCTGGTTGTGTCACCAATATAACTGCTGGTTGTGTCACCAATATAACTGCTGGTTGTGTCACCAATATAACTGCTGGTTGTGTCACCAATATAACTGCTGGTTGTGTCACCAATATAACTGCTGGTTGTGTCACCAATATAACTGCTGGTTGAGTCACCAATATAACTGCTGGTTGAGTCACCAATATAACTGCTGGTTGTGTCACCAATATAACTGCTGGTTGACACCAATATAACTGCTGGTTGTCACCAATATAACTGCTGGTTGAGTCACCAATATAACTGCTGGTTGACACTAATATAACTGCTGGTTGACACCAATATAACTGCTGGTTGTGTCACCAATATAACTGCTGGTTGAGTCACCAATATAACTGCTGGTTGTGTCACCAATATAACTGCTGGTTGTGTCACCAATATAACTGCTGGTTGTGTCACCAATATAACTGCTGGTTGTGTCACCAATATAACTGCTGGTTGAGTCACCAATATAACTGCTGGTTGCGTCACCAATAGAACTGCTGGTTGCGTCACCAATATAACTGCTGGTTGCGTCACCAATATAACTGCTGGTTGCGTCACCAATATAACTGCTGGTTGCGTCACCAATATAACTGCTGGTTGCGTCACCAATATAACTGCTGGTTGACACCAATATAACTGCTGGTTGTGTCACCAATATAACTGCTGGTTGAGTCACCAATATAACTGCTGGTTGAGTCACCAATATAACTGCTGGTTGTGTCACCAATATAACTGCTGGTTGAGTCACCAATATAACTGCTGGTTGAGTCACCAATATAACTGCTGGTTGAGTCACCAATATAACTGCTGGTTGAGTCACCAATATAACTGCTGGTTGAGTCACCAATATAACTGCTGGTTGAGTCACCAATATAACTGCTGGTTGAGTCACCAATATAACTGCTGGTTGAGTCACCAATATAACTGCTGGTTGAGTCACCAATATAACTGCTGGTTGAGTCACCAATATAACTGCTGGTTGACACCAATATAACTGCTGGTTGACACCAATATAACTGCTGGTTGACACCAATATAACTGCTGGTTGAGTCACCAATATAACTGCTGGTTGTGACACCAATATAACTGCTGGTTGTGACACCAATATAACTGCTGGTTGTGACACCAATATAACTGCTGGTTGTGACACCAATATAACTGCTGGTTGAGTCACCAATATAACTGCTGGTTGACACCAATATAACTGCTGGTTGTGTCACCAATATAACTGCTGGTTGTCACCAATATAACTGCTGGTTGAGTCACCAATATAACTGCTGGTTGTGCCACCAATATAACTGCTGGTTGTGCCACCAATATAACTGCTGGTTGAGTCACCAATATAGCTGCTGGTTGTGTCACCAATATAGCTGCTGGTTGTGTCACCAATATAACTGCTGGTTGACACCAATATAACTGCTGGTTGTCACCAATATAACTGCTGGTTGAGTCACCAATATAACTGCTGGTTGTGTCACCAATATAACTGCTGGTTGAGTCACCAATATAACTGCTGGTTGTCACCAATATAGCCGTTTTGCCCATTTGAGAACGTATGTTGACTGGGAATAATGGTCTATGTATGGACATGACTAAGTCACTCAGGACAAAAGCATCTGCTAAATGGCATATTATATGTCACCCAGAAAGACATCTGGTAACAGTCAGGAAGGTGTCAAGAGGTCAAGTGAACCCTATGACAACTAGTGTTCCCCTTGTCCACACTGGTACTCCTTGTATATAGCCTCGTTATTTGTTTTTATTGTGTTACCATTTTATTTTGCAAATATTGGTCTTACTTTTTAACTCTGCAGTGTTGGGAATGGGCTCGTAAGCATTTCACTGTTCGGTGCATGTGACCAATACAAAATGGGATTAGATGTTTCCCCTCCCATAAATATGGTGTGGTTTGGGAAGGGGTGGGGTTGAAGGTTAAGAGTAGCAGCAGAGCCATCCGTTGCAATAGACGGACACACAAAACTTTCAACTCGAAATACCATTGCATAATAATTTCACCCTTGGTCTAACCAAAAAGAGCAGCTTCTTTTTCTTTCAGCCTCATGTAAACCCAGACAGAAACCTGATGCTTTACTCAATGAACTTGTCTGCTCTGAAGACCTGAATCTATCACAGGTTCAACTAGACTCTGGCGTCAGTCAAAGTGTGACAGCCACAAATGTCAAACAAAACCAAAAACACCCTTCAGCTTACAATGGCAAGGCTAGGAGGATCCATTAAACTGTCTCCCAACTAAAACCTACAGTGATTTGAAAGCTTCTTCTTCTGCATAAAGTGATAGTGTAAAATGACCCTGGTGAAGTAAATAAGTGATTGTCACTTGGGTAAGGGCTCTGTAGAAGGCACGGTCTAGGTTTAGGGCAGTCTTTTAGGGCAACTTACTGGGTTGTCAATCTTGAGGGAGATTTTGATTTCTCCATGCAACCTCTGCAGCCTCGATTCTGTCGATATCTCTGCGGAGGAAACAAAAACTGAATGACTCGTTCATGAAAGCCAGAGTTGCGCTATCTAGACAGAGGACAAGTAGCAATGATCTTCATAATGTCCATGAGAAAACACCAACACACTGTCACCTTTCTTCTTGTCTCCTTTCCTTTCATCCACTTTGTTTCCATCGTCTTTGTTTTGCCTGAAACACAGAAGACAATTAACACACCAAATCAACTCAGGTCATCTGTCCATTTCAATTTGAAGTTCACATGCAAATGACTTACCAAAAACCTCATATGCACACACACACACACACACACACACACACACACACACACACACACACACGCATAACCAAACTGCCAGTTGTTTTAAGAGTAGCACCACTGGAAATTCCATCATCAACATATCAACTGGAGATCATTTGAGATGGATGTACAGAACAGGGAACCCAATTCCCGCCCCATCCAGACCCCTACGGAGTGTTTTTATGGAGATTTCTGCCCAGCGCCAGTCGGGCAGGGCCCTTGTGACCTGTGCACATGGAATGACCCTCACCTCTGACATCCTATTCTGTCACTCCTCTGTCCTCCCGCTGCGGCTGCCATTCGACATAAACCCTGACCCTGCCATCTTGTCACAGTGACCTCTGACACATGGCATTCTACACACCCGACTGTCACGTCGGGAGCCATTTTTAGATGGAGCAGTAAAAAATAAAATCACTAGCCATTGAAAATGTATAGCCCCCGTGTGGGGTGATGTGGAGCCCCCGTGTGGGGTGATGTGGAGCCCCTGTGTGGGGTGATGTGGTGCCCCCGTGTGGGGTGATGTGGAGCAATGTATATCCCCGTGGGGTGATGTGGAGCCCCCATGTGGGGTGATGTGGAGCCCCCGTGTGGGGTGATGTGGTGCCCCCGTGTGGGGTGATGTGGTGCCCCCGTGTGGGGTGATGTGGTGCCCCCGTGTGGGGTGATGTGGAGCCCCCGTGTGGGGTGATGTGGTGCCCCCGTGTGGGGTGATGTGGTGCCCCCGTGTGGGGTGATGTGGTGCCCCCGTGTGGGGTGATGTGGTGCCCCCGTGTGGGGTGATGTGGTGCCCCCGTGTGGGGTGATGTGGTGCCCCCGTGTGGGGTGATGTGGTGCCCCCGTGTGGGGTGATGTGGTGCCCCCGTGTGGGGTGATGTGGAGCCCCCATGTGGGGTGATGTGGAGCCCCCATGTGGGGTGATGTGGTGCCCCCGTGTGGGGTGATGTGGTGCCCCCGTGTGGGGTGATGTGGTGCCCCCGTGTGGGGTGATGTGGTGCCCCCGTGTGGGGTGATGTGGTGCCCCCGTGTGGGGTGATGTGGAGCAATGTGGAGCCCCCATGGGGGGATGTATATCCCCCGTAGGGTGGATGCGGAGCCCCCATGGGGTACTAAATAGAAAGGTAAGTGTTGGGAGATAGATAAGATAGATAAGACGGATGGTTGCCTTACTCTTTCTGCTCGTCTTGTTTGCGTCGTTGACGATCGTCTTTGTCCCCTGTCTCGGTCGGAGTGGGCTGCTGCCGCTTGCGGTCTCCCGCAACCCCCTTGCTCTTCTAATGGTTACATTGGTTAACGGGGTGGAGAAAGAGATGCTGATTGGATGTACATACATGTAGACATGCTTTGCTGGCACCGTTTGTCATGACATGGTTTCACTGTGTAACTGTCTGCTCCACTAGGCTATTTAGGGCACACTGTTATAGTGGAAATTAGAATAACTAGTTCACTACTTTTGACCAGAGCACCAGCACCCTAATCCCCATTTAGGGCACATAGGGAATAGGGTCCCATTTGGAATGCAACCCAGGTGTGATGAATTTAGCCAATCCCTGTTGGTGTGGTGATTGGTTGTTCACCCTCTTCAAGTCCCAAATGGCACCCTATTACCTGTTTAGTGCACTACTCCCTATGGGCCCTGGTCAATAGTAGTGCACCACATAGGGATTAGGGTTCCATTTGGGACACTTCCCCTGTCTGGTTGTGGAACACCCACCTCCTGGTCCTCTGAGTCGGAGGAGCTCTCCTCTTTGGTCTGTCTCCTGCGTTTAGCATCAGGGTCCTTCTTCCCCTCCAACTCTCTCCCTTTGTTGTCTTCCTTCTTTCTCCTCCCATCCAGCCTCTTCTCCTCCTCTCCTCTCTTGGACTTGTCTTCCGGTGTCCTCTTTCTCTTTCTCTCCGACTCAGCAGTGTCCCTGAATGGAGAGAAACGTCTTTTAGGAGTTATTTTACCCAGGAATGTCAAAGCAATGTTGCTCAATGGTAGCTACAGTAGTGTTGAGCTGAGCCGCTGTTGTTTTTCTGACAATTTAACAGTCCGTTAATGATGGATTACTAGTGGATCCTTTAAAATCAGCAGATGGGTCTCATATAGAGATTCTATTAGATACATAGAACTGAAATTGTATAGAACTGAAATTCTTAGAATTCACATTTATTGTTCTTGTAAATGCACATTTCCTCTTATTGTATGTATTTGTGTGTGTGTGTGTGTGTGTGTGTGTGTGTGTTTGTCTGTCTGTATGTCTCTTGCTCTAGATGAGACTAATGGTGACTCCAGTCCTGATGATAAGAAGCAGGAGTCGGACAAGGAGAAGCCTGCTGAAGAGGCCTCTACAGGTGATAACAGCAGGTAAGACAGACAGATGAACCATAACCACATAATGCAACTGTACATGTCACTGCCTGAACCCTGGGGGTCCTGCTGCTGGAGTAGGAGCATCTTCTCAGCTTTGGTCTTCCTGCCTCGCCGCTTAGGAGTGGGGCCCTCTCCACCTGGACACACACACAGGTCATAGAGTTTGTAGTTATGTTGTCATCAGTTATCATAATGAGGGGGGACACTACTGTCCCAATACAGAGGAGTGCTATGCAAGCTGTTTTCCATTACTTTGGTTGTTGTTTTACCCTTTGACAAAACAATAGAGTGCCTGGGGTAGGTCTGCTGTCTTACACACACGCACCCAACACCTGCAACAGTGGGAAAGGTAGAGGGTTGCATTGACAGACACTGTACCTTGAGGGCTGGATGTGGGACTGTTGGCAGCGTCCTCTTTCTCGGAGTCGGCCTCTACATCACTCTGACAAGAGACACAAGACACCGAGTTTAGTTTCAAAGTGATTGACAAGTTGTATTATGTCTAGATTAGGTGAATTAATGTTATACTTAAGCAATAAGGCCCGAGGGGGTGTGGTATATGATCAATATACCACGGCTATGGGTTGTTCTTATCCATGACGCAACAGAGTGCCTGGACACAGCCCTTAGCCGTGGTATATTGTCCATATACCACAAACCCCAGAGGTGCCTTATTGTTATTATAAACTGGTTACCAACATAATTAGAGCAGTAAAAATAAAATATTTTGTCATACCCGTGGTATACGGTCTGATATACCACGGCTGTCAGCCAATCAGCATTCAGTGCTCGAACCACCCAGTTTATAAATGAGGATATGGGATACCTTTTTCTTCCTTCTTCTCTTGGGTTTGGGAGTGTCTGTAGATTCCTTTGGTGTGGGGTCCTAGAAAAAAACAGACATATAGATGCAGTCAAATAGATTGGCACACTTTGCACTTCACAATGCAGTGCAGTGGAGTAGAATGTTCTGCTTTTCTTTTCAATTGCTATTTTTACCCTGTAGGCACATGAAACTTAGCACAGGTGAGAAATTACAGTAAACAAGAATCATTGGCTCCTAACAAATTCATTTGATCAATTTAATCCAAGCCATTATTTTACTTTTAAGTTAGAAATCTTAATGTATTTATTTTTTGTCAAGTACAGTTGTAAATCAAACAAATACATGTGTAAACACCAACAACTTTTTCAATTTTAACTTATTTTAGAATAAATAGTAAATCATACAAAGGTGCCAATATAAACCATGCAAGGGTGCCAATATATTTGACTACATCTGTATTGTAATAATTCCCTCCCAACTGTCCTTGCCATAAAATAAGGGGATGTTGTGTTTCAGCCACATCTAGTGGATTACTGTGGTATTACACCTACCAAGTCAGCAGGCAAGTCTAGTTCCCAAGTCCCAGAACAGTTCCTATCAAATGAAGGATCGGTCATTGGCGCAAGAGAGCAACTTACCTTTCTCCAGAGCGACATAGACTGCCATGCAAAAATAAAACAAATACGTTGCTTTAACTGATAAGAATTGCTGTAGTTCAGCCCACCAATTAAAAGCTTGATAAAAACCCCACAAGGAGTGAGGGAGCAACACGTGCCACTGATCAACAATCAGGCCTCGGTGCCTGAATCAGTAAAACAGTCTAGTACATCAAACCTTTAGGAGGTGGGAAGGAAAGGGAGGGAACATGCATTGAAGTCATGCAAATTACATTTAACATACCACATCTAATTCACAAAAACATTTATTTACATTTTTATGGTGAATGACTACGTACTCTCACTAAACACAATATTTGCGTTATCTCCCATAGTGAGAGCCCAGGTTTGTTCAAAATGAATGTCAGTGGTTATTTTAAGGACACAATCACACCACTATCCATGGTATATTAAGACAGGTACTGAAAACTCCTCTCTCTTTGCCCTGCCCTCTCACCATTCACTACAGTGAAATAACACTGCATACCCCTATCATCTCTGTAGTTCAGTGGTACAGTTGTAAAACACTCAAAATACTATTGTTACCAACAGAAAAACCAGGCTAGCTAAGAAACAGAGGTAGGGTACGGCACCAAATCATCACCTTATGGCTTTGCAATAGTAGTCGTGCAAGCCAATGGTAACACAGTTGCCTAGCAATAGGAACAAAAAAACACGACCTATAAAATGAAAGTCACCAGGTGCCACATGCTTTCCCTAAGTGGGGTGGGAGGGTCACCTATCCCATCATGCAACAGTACGTACATCCTGGCCCTGGGGCTGTCCCTGTTCAGAGACCTGCATGCCCCCATCCTCCTCCTGTCCAGCCTCACTCTCAGCCCCCGACACCTGGGTAACCATACCAAACACACAGGGCCCAGGGTATGGGGGGTTAGGTTAGTTATTTAGTGGGGCCAATTGACAGCTAGACAGAGAGAGAAGTTGGGCCCCGTCTCTGCCTTGACTTCAGTCCCAGACAATTTCATACATAATTGGGATTCAGCTTGGACAAACAACTGGTCAAGTACTAGTAATATACCCCACAAATAACATTTGCCAATTCATGATTTGCCTCCTGGGGTATTACGACACAACGCACGGTACCATTGGCAATAGGAGACAACATCAACAGCAGACAGACACATTGGTACAAGAGCGCACAGCATTTAATGTTACATAGGCATGGTGCTAGTCAAGAAAGTGAGGTTAGTCAGTATTCTATGGCGTTCACGTGAATAACACAGTAAAGTCCATATAAAAATAATGACCAATGAATTAAGGTAGATGGTAGAATGGTTAGCTTACTTTGGGTTTCTTCCTCTTCTCATAATCTCCCTCCTCGTCCCCTTCCGGGTTACTGTCAGAGTCCTTCTCCGTTACGTTATCCGACAGCATCATTTGCTAATCAAAGAAACCCAAACATGTTACCCAAAATGTTTTTTTTGTTTTTTTAAACATTCCTAAATCACAGACCTAGGAACAGACTACTTTAACCCCAAAACCCAACCTTAAAGGGGAAATCCACATTTGAAACAATAACAAAAAGGGGTCACTTGTTTTGGTAAACAGCTGAGGGATGGGCCTTGAGAAATAGAATATTCCCGCTCTCGCATTCATAGGCAGAGCTATGGATGCAACGACTGACCATCCATGATATCCAAATTATAGATTTAACCACATATTTTGAAGCTATACAGTATTTGTTTACATTGACTTTGTTTAAAAAAAAAAAAAAATTGAGTTAAATAAGCTTATATTCTGGGTTCTGATGGGGTATGACATTTGAACTAAGCTCATGAGGCATTTATAAGTTATATTCTTCAAGAATCAATGGCTATATATCATTAATTTAACAGTCCAAAAATTGATGTAGCAATAGTAGATTGCCCCTTTAACCATTAGGGCAACCCCCCCACCTACATAGAGAACTCCAGGGTCATGTTCATTAGGCACCAAATGGAAGTAAATTGATTAATGTACTGATTGTTGTGGGAGCTAGCACATAAGTATTTCATTGCACCGTTTATACCTGCTGTAAACTGTGTACGTGACAAATACAATTAGATTTGATGGGTTAGCTAAAATGCTACAGTTGTCCCTGACCCGACTCTCAACGTGCAACCTAGACGGTCGCGGATTAGGCCCCCCATCCTCCCCACTTTTGTTTCTGTCTAAAGTAACTAGACCATTAATAGGCATCATACAGTACGTCTTAGAGGTGCTTAGAAATACGTGAAGTACTTTTCATATGGCTCTGAGGCCAGGCTGAACGCTCATATTCATTTTCTGTTGCATAACGTCTTCCGTTGTGTGCCCTAATGAACACGAACCAGGGCAACATGACAAAAGAGAGGAGATAAAACAAACCTTCTCTCCATTCAGCTCCACCTTTGGGTTGTTCTCAACCTCCCACAGGCCTTCGTTGAAGCCCTTTCTCTTGTTAGGCTTGGCATACTTCTCTTTATTGGGCAGGTAGGGATATATATCTTTGGGGCCTAGGAATGCACTGCAATAGAGGAGGAAAGTCAATGCACAGATGCTTTTCCGGTGCTCAAACTGATATTTGTATATTGTACACAATGCCAATATCAAGTACTGGTGTATTGTTCAGATAGAGGGTGTAGAGTATTGTAGTAGAGGGTGTAGAGTATTGTAGTATAGTGTATGAGTGAGACAAAGGGAACTACTGTAGCTAACTTCTTACGTTTCATGGGTACCAAAGAAAAAGATGGGAAACTTCATGTTGGCCGGCTTCACAGCGCCATCAGAGTAGTCATTAATCTGGTAGAAAGGGAAAGAGCAGTGAATTGATTAGCCTAGTATGCGCATGTCATGTAATTGGCAGACAATTCAAAACACCCATCTTTAATAAATGCCCTAAGTGACAAATGATCTGTGTAACAAGTGCTTTAAGTGTTCAAAATAAGTTTAGAATGGAAGTAACAACTATAATACCATGAAATTAGACAAAAATGACTATAAGTTAGAGCTGGGACGATAAACCAAAAATAATCGACAGACCATACCCATCACTTATCGCAGAGAAATATGAAGTTTGAAATGAAATAATTGTGCTCATATGAGTGATTGTTAATGGGACAACTGATGGCTACAATCAGCAAACTTGTAGCAGTAGTTTAAAAGGATAATACTTTTTTTTAAATGTGGTGCACATTATTATTATAAATGTATCGTTATTACATCATTTCAGGCAATTTATCACGATATGGATTTTTGTCATCTCGCCCAGCTCTACATACGTCGTTATGGTAAATGGAAGTAACTTGTCTTGTGTGATTGTGTATTGGCTTACCCTGGCAGGCCAGTGAGGGTAGCCCTTCATCTTCGCAAAGATCAGGTCACCAGGTTTGTAATCCCGAGCCATTCTTCTTTCGATGTACGGCACTCTGTTGACACATGTGACCAATCAAATTTGATGTGATTTGATTTGACATACTAATACACAGATCATCTACACAGTGCGAACAGAATGCAACTTTAGCCTACATACACAGAAAGAACAGCTAGATGAAATGCATCAAGTCCTACGAAAAAGCCAATTGGGAAAATGTTACAGGACCATGCACCTACCTATTGCACACCTGAATTGAGTTTCAGATGTGGATCCATTCTACAAAGTGTCTGACTCAGAAGACATGCATGATTCGTGCATAACAGTGTGGGTATGCATGTAGCAAGGGCACTAACCCTTGCACCCATGCATTAGCCCATCGGCTCGTGCACACAAACAGAAACGTGGACGAATCCAGTTTCATTCAAAATGCCGATTCTCCCGCAACCCATGAACAGGGCATTATATATGTTTACATGTAGATACTTTTTCATGCTTGTCAAAATGTAGCTACCTAGCGTTTAGATACAATGTTTCCTTTTCGCGACATTCTAGTATTTTCCGGTGACAACATGAACATGCGCTGTCTTTCTAGCTTTGACCTCAGTTCAAAACGAACTAATTCATGCCGTTAAGAAAGGAATACTATTTTGTGTATGTTAGTATCATATTCACAAACATTCTGAATGGTGTTTACTAGAAGAAAATGTAAAATGCTTACCAAAGTAGTGCTATATTCGTAGCTAGCTAAGCAGCCTACACAAGTTTTCCTGCTCCCGCGCAACACGGTAATGGATTTGACCATAATAGCTCTAAAATAGGGTGAGCTAAAATCCTAAAAACAAAAATTATAATCTTTGCAATTTGTATCGTGGTCTTTTTACGTGAATAAAGTAATTGAAGTGACGTTATTTGTGCTTCTGGTGTGCACACAGTTGTATTTGTAGATGTAATCAATACAAGACAATTCATGTGGATGAGGTACACCCCTCCTATAAGATGCAAGTTTAGGAGAACTGCACAAGTACATTTCCTTGGTACTGATGCTGCATTCTGTTATTATGGTTGTTATTGTGGTTGACCAAGTCCGCATGTGATCATTTTGACAGCTATTGCAGTTGACTTGAGGAACTATACTTTCCGTTTTCCTCAACTTGCCTCAAACTGAAATATGAGTTTGTCTGACACCCCAAAATTGGACTATGTTATCACATACTAATACATATCACTCATTTGCAGGTAAGAGCATTTGGTAAAACGTTTGCCTGACTCCTGCGTGAAATAACTTTATATTGAAATTGTTGGCTACTTTGGATGTCAACGTGGTCATTATAGCTGTCTTCATATCTTACAGAATGCTGACATGTAGTGGAGTGTTCTAGTCTTGCACCAGTTCAGGAAATCACATTCCTTACTGCTTGCTATTCATTGCCCTCCAGTGGTGAAGATCTGTACTTATCCCTACTAACATACCACTACAGGAACTGAGTATTGTTCCCTCACTGCTCTTTCATTGTATTATAGTATTTAGTTACATTCTCTTTTGCGTCTTCTGAATGTCTCATTCATTGAGGAACATACATGTTTGGTTATGTGTATGTTGTAGTATAGGGATGTAGTGGTAAAAAGGGTATATCGACCCTATTCACACAATTAAAAAGGTTTTAGTTTGAGTTTATCATCCACTACATCACTGAGTTGGAATTATCAGAGGTCTCGTCTAGAAAGGTGAATCTCTGTGCATTGACAACAGCAATGACATCCCATCAGGAATCCTAGGCCTGCGACTGCTTCCTCTGACACCACCAGAACCGTCACGACTACTTGAACCTTTCTACTGTTGAATGAACACATCAGGAAGGACTGAATGAAGGTGACCTAGGTGTGTGTGACCACCAAACACAGGACAGAAGTGTGTGTGTGTGTGTGTATGTGTGTGTGTGTGAGAGTGAGTGAGAAAGACAATAGGAGTAAAGGAGATACTGATGAATGTGAAGGACAGGCATGTCACCCCAGAGAGGGGGATTGGGGAGGAGAGAGAGAGGAGCAAAGCAGGTCGGGCAGGCCCCAGGAATAGCACAGAGGAGCAACCAGGAGGAGGAGGACCCCTGCCCAGCCTGTAGGGTGAGAGACCTTGGTGTTGGACCTGAGCCAGCTCAGTGGGGTTCAGACACCAGGCCTAGTGGGGATGGAGGTAGGTAGGGAAGGAAGGAAGGAGGGGGGATGGATGGATGGAGAGAGGGAGGGAGGGATGGACGGTGGTAGTGTGTCTATCTACCCTTCACCCTGGCAGATGAGGTGTTGGCACCACGTTCCATCCCTTTTTCTCTCTGGAGCCCCATGATGTCCTGCTATTCTCACTGCTGATGCTCCACATCACCTAGTGACATTCAGAGTGTGTGTACATTTACTTGACGAATAAAGGTGATTCTAACATACCCTTAACATAATAACATACCCTTAAAATAATAACTTACCCTTAAAATTATGAATTTAACTATTCTCTGTATGTGTGTTCAGGTTTTGGCATATTTTAGGACGAGGTGTGCAAGGTTTAGGGTACTCCAGGCCTGTGTATGTAGGGTTTAGGGTACTCCTTGCCTGTGTATGTAGTGTGTAGGGTACTCCAGACCTGTGTGTGTAGGGTTTAGGGTACTCCAGGCCTGTGTGTGTAGGGTGTAGTGTTTAGGGTACTCCAGGACTGTGTGTGTAGGGTTTAGTGTGTAGGGTTTAGGGTACTCCAGGACTGTGTGGCTTCTTCTGAAGGGCACCTTGCCAGAGTTCAGTGAACGATGGTGTCCTTGAGTGTGTGTGTGTGTGTGTGTGTGTGTGTGTGTGTGTGTGTGTGTGTGTGTGTCAGTCGTGCCCGTGGATTGGCATCCTTCCCCTCGCCGCTGCTGGCAACTCTTCAGCTCGTTGGAGGGTGGGCAGGGGTGCCATTGGTGAATGATAAAGTAATCGCCAGGCAGGTCAGTATCTTCATTAACACCACAGCCATGTTCAGGGGGCATATTTTTGGTTTATGAAGTATTACTCGACCCGGTGATGAACTATGGAACTCTATTAAATGACCTAGTATGTAAGTAAAAGAACCAAACAAACTTCATATGATTCAGTAGGTATTTTTAATAGTGTTTTTAATACTATAGGTGAGATGTCATCCAAAAGAATGGATTTAATTACATGTCTGAAACAATATTTGGTACCGAGTGGCACAGGTCATGTATTAGCAGTAATGCAAAATGGCTATTGTTGAAACACTGGATAGCTGGTGGAGACTAATCTGAAGTAGAATTAGTTTGTAAATGGATAGTGACGGCATTTATGTTTTTTACTCCCAAGTCCAAAAATGAATGTACCTTTCCCAGATTAAACAAGAACAAGAGATGGCAGAGTTTTTCTGGAGGAGGCGTAGGAGAGCTTCCTATCAGCTCTGCAGCGAGAAAGAGAGAGAGAGGGAGGGACGAGAGAGGGAGGGAGGAGAAAGCGAGAGAGAGGGAATGAGAGTCAGGCCCTCGGACAGCAGGTGAGTGTGTGAAGGCAGGGGATGACAGATGCTTCTGTCAGCGTTCCAACAGTCGCCAGTTAGTGGGAGCGCCACAGATGCCTCCTCCTCCTTCCCTCCCTCCATCCCTCCCTCCTCTACTCTCGACAGGCTGCGATGGGGGGATGACAAGACAGGATCAGTCCTCTCAGTGGTGGAGTGACCACACTGACACGCGGGCGGGGGCGTGGGCAGAGGAGGAGTAAGGTGATGGAACGGGCCAGAGCAGGGCCGGGGGCTCGGGTCTAGGGGGCATGTGTGGGGCTGCTGGCGGGGTTATAAATGCCGGGGTCAGCGAGCGAGGACAGGAGAAGGGCTCTCTTGCTGGGCTAGAGGAGCCAGCTGAGACTCAGGGTCCGCCGCGCTGGTCCACCCTGCGAGGGGAGCAGATGTTTCCGCTCAGGGGCGAGCCAAGTTCCGGAGCAACCTTCAGCTGCTTGGAGGTCAGGTCTTCAATAAGGGGAGCGGTGCACGGGACATTTCGGAGGCAAACGCTTCAACTTTGATACAACAACATATTAATTATGGTGCTAGACCCGGTGCCGAGGGTTATAGTGGAACATCCCACCCCACTGGGTTGAGCCTCGATCAGGTTGACATTAGCCAAGGTGGCTGGCAGTTCCAGCGCCGTCCCAGAGCTAGCCTACTTTTTACCCAGAAACATAACACACACACACACACAGCAGACCTCTAAGGCCACATCTCTGTGGAAGAGTAGTTAAACCATGATAGATGGACCAGGATACATTTAGATAGCAGCACCTCTGTCATGAAGAATAAGAGTTTAGGACAACAGCTCAACTACTGAACTTTTCCCCCAGTGGTGTATGGAGTAGGTTTGCACATGTTTAAGGATATATCTGACCACCTCTATTCAGTCTTATGTTGCAAAATTTAAAATTGTGTTTTTTTTTTACATTTGATAAATATAGAGATTCAGAGCTACACAATTATATATCATACACTGAAGTTGAGGAACAATGGGAAAGTAATTCTGCATTGAATTTTGATAAGCTTGTAACCACACAGAAAATGTCCCTTGAATGTTTTGGTACACCTACTGGAGAGCTCTTCTTTGTCTACACCTATTCAGCATTGTTCACACCCTCTTAAGCCTTAGCTCCACCCATCTCTTTAAGGAGTCACATGTGAGGCCATGTGCTAAACAGAGTGAGTAAGGTAGTGTAGTAAACAACCCAAGACTAAAAGTGGTGACAGTAGTAGCCTACGATAATGAAAAACTCCAGGTAACTTTATATAGTCCTTGGCCTATATCCTAATCTGTCTTTGGTGTAGGTCATGTTGTTCTTCACATTACCGTATCTGGTAAACACACACTATATCAAATGAAATCAAAGTTTATTTGTCACATGCATAGAATACAGAAGGTGTAAACAGTACAGTAAAATGGTTACTTGCATAGTAGCAATATCAAAAATAGAAAGTGTCTGGATAAAAATATTGTATAAATATTTTATCAGTATTAGATGATGCTTACCCAGACACACTTGTCTAAATTCATGGGCCATATGAAAGAAATGCTATAACCACCCCCAGCCACATCTAGCTAAGTGGATGTGTCACTATTGTCAAGTGCACATGTTCGTGAAATACAATAGATGGCCGTAATCACATCCAGACACACACAACTTGATGGGTCATATAATCATCTGGAGAAGTGGAGTCTTTTGTTCAGACATGTAGCTAGCTAGCTATGAACCATAATCCCAACCCATATAGTACTACTAGTAATACAAACGGATTGTCATAGCTAGCCACCATGCATGAAATGCTGTGGTATGAATCTGCAGGTAGCTAAAGCTAACTAATGAGGTTCAGTGTTAGCTAGCTAGCTAACATTAGGCTATAACTAGCAATGCAAATGTATTTCTGAGATACAAATACAATTATTTCACAGATCATACATGTATCGTTAGCTAGCAAGCCAACAAGCTAACATTCGATAGCTAGCTAACAGTACGCTTTAACTTGCAATGAAAATGACTTTCTGACAAAATTAGAAACGTATAACATCTGAAAATGTAGCTAGACTCTTACCCGTATACATGGATGAACCCCTTTAAGTAAGTAAGACGTCCTGTGTCGTTTCCGTTTTGTTTGTACAGCTTGCACATGAAAGTTCACATGTTCCAGAAGGCATTTCTACCAAAAAACACATTTTGATAAAAATAGTTTTTTTATGTACACTACCAGTCAAAAGTTTTAGAACACCTACTCAAGTGTTTTTCTTGATTTTGACTATTTTCTACATTGTGGAACAATAGTGAAGACATTAAAACTATGAAATAACACATATGGAATTATGTAGTAACCAAAAAAGTGTTAAACAAATCAAAATATATTTTATATTTGAAATTCTTCAAATAGCCACCCTTTGCCTTGATGAAAGCTTTGCACACTCTTGGCATTCTCTCAACCAGCTTCATGAGGTAGTCACCTGGAATGCATTTCAATTAACAGGTGTGCCTTCTTAAAAGTTAATTTATGGAATTTCTTTCCTTCTTAATGCGTTTGAGCCAATCAGTTGTGTTGTGACAAGGTAAGGGGGTATTCAGAAGAGCCCTATTTGGTAAAAGACCAAGTATATATTATGGCAAGAACAGCTCAAATAAGCAAAGAGAAACGACAGTCCATCATTACTTTAAGACATGAAGGTCAGTCAATACAGAAAATGTCGAGAACTTTAAATGTTTCTTCAAATGCAGTCGCAAAAACCATCAAGTGCTATGATGAAACTGTCTCTCATGAGGACCGTCACAGGAATGGAAGACCGCTGCTGCAGAGGATAAGTTCATTAGAGTTACCAGCCTCAGAAATTGCAGCCCAAATAAATGCTTCACAGAGTTCAAGTAACGGACACGTCTCAACATCAACTGTTCAGAGCAGATTGTGTGAATCAAGCCTTCCTGGTCGAATTGCTGCAAAGAAACCACTACTAAAGGACACCAATAAGAAGAAGAGACTTGCTTGGGCCAAGAAACACGAGCAATAGACATTAGACCGGTGGAAATTTGTCCTTTGGTCTGGAGTCCAAATTTTAGATTTTTGGTTCCAACCTCCGTGTCTTTGTGAGACGCGGATCTCTGCATGTGTATTTCCCACCGTAAAGCATGGAGGAGGAGGTCTCATGGTGTGGAGGTGCTTTGCTGGTGACACTGTCTGTGATTTATTTAGAATTCAAGGCACACTTAACCAGCATGGCTACAACAGCATTCTGCAGCGATACGCTACCCCATCTGGTTTGGACTTAGTGGGACTATCATTTGTTTATCAACAGGACAATGACCCAACAGACCTCCAGGCTGTGTAAGGGCTTATTTACCAAGAAGGGGAGTGATGGAGTGCTGCATCAGATGACCTGGCCTCCACAATCCTCCAACCTCAACCAAATTGAGATGGTTTGGGATGAGTCGGACCACAGAGTGAAGGAAAACCAGCATATGTGGGAACTCCTTCAAGACAGTTGGAAAAGCATTCCAGGTGAAGCTGGTTGAGAGAATGCCAAGAGTGTGCAAAGCTGTCATCAAGGCAAAGGGTGGCTATTTGCAGAAAAACAAATATAAAATATATTTTGATTTGTTTAACACTTTTTTGGTTACTACATGATTCCATAGGTGTTATTTCATAGTGTTGATGTCTTCACTATTATTCTACAATGTAGAAAATAGTAAAAAAATAAAGAAAAACCCTTGAATGAGTAGGTGTTCTAAAACATTTTACCGGTAGTGTATATGTTCAAATGCCTCTCCTGTGAAGTAGTGACATGCGACATACACCTAGCTTCTTGAAACAGGTCACATATTGACACAATGTTGTTACCAAATGTACCATGTTGAATGATGTGGGCAGTTAATTGCATCATGTAGACCAATGCCCATACTAACAAAAAAAGGGTGATCTCTTAAATTTTACCACTTTCCAACCCCAATGAGTGAATAATTTCAAGTTAACCTCCTCTCAACCTTTGCATTGATTTCTGAGAGAGAGTCAGAGCTGAGGATTACTTGGAGAGCAACAATGAAGACCTAGCTTATTGGCCCTTTTGAGTATTTGGCAAACGGGCTTGACAAAGATGGGCGAGACAAAATCTAGGGCTTACATCTACGGCACACTATCGAGGGGAACTTGAAACTTGAAAGCAGTGCTGGTGATGGGAAACTGGGGAAAGGGGTTCCTCCTCGTTTAAGAGCTGTGAATTTGGACAGGGGCGTGGTGATGGGGAAACACTCTTTAACTGAACTGCCGAGGCCCAACATCGTCAAGGAATTGAGACGTTTTAAACCGTTAACCGGGGACTGCCTGCATGCGATCAAAGGCGGCGCCGCGGCAGCGGATCCTCGCTCGGGAATGTGAATGGGGGAACAGAGGGAACAGAGGGGATTGTGGGGGATCACGGCGGGTTGAAAACCTAAAGTCAGCACATTAGCTTTATAAGTGCGTCAGAGAAGAAGATGATCAGGGGGGAATCATTGAACCCAGGGGGAGACTGACTGTGGAGGAAAAAGCCTAACTGTGTGTCGAGTAGAAACCAGGCTACTATAGCAGAGAACAGAGAGCACTGCAGCATCATCAAAGCAGCTATCTGATTAGAAACGATTCTGTATGTCTACTATTCTAAATGGAGTAGCTACACTACATATTTTTGGTCTTGTCTTGGTCCGACTTTTTCTTATGATACGGACGCAGAGTGTCAGATGAAAGGTCACATAAAGCGCCTACTGCGTGTGCAGTAGATTACAATAACTATTGGTGTTGTCACTACAGTCCTCCTATGAAGTCCTCATATGAGGTCCTCTTCCTTCCTGTAGTTTGGGGGATGGGGGGTCTCTCAGGCCCTACTAACCTATCCCTTCATCCCTTTCATCTGGCTAGATATCAGAGAGAGAGAGAGAGAGAGAGACCCTTCTTTCTTCCCATCTTCCAGACCTCCCTGACCCTCCTCTACTAAATTCCCCCTCTTCCTGTGATCTGATGCCTGATGCCCGCCAGGTGGATGGTTGAGAGAGACAGGGCCAGGTATGGACCTCACGTCTCTCGCCCTCTTTAAACCCACCTTAAACATAGCACAAATTACCCACCATGTTGGGTTGGCTGGCCCCTCTCCTCTCCCAGTCGCACGCAGGTCTAGCTAATTCAGTAGAGCATTAGCCTTGGGTTAGCAGGAGCGCTGCGCTACTGAATTATAAATCAAAGAGCTGCTCACATGAAACCCTTTCGCTAATTACACTTTTTCGCTCCCTCGTTTCTTCCCCACTTTTTTTTACACTGCTGTGTCACTTTAAACTGCCTGTGAGCGCTGCAAAGTAATTGCAAGGTACAAAACCGCCGAAAATGGCTTTGGAGGATTCCTCCACCTTAACCGGAACTCTAGTGAAGATGATGCCAATTATTTTCCTGTCATTACCAGACTTTCAATTCATGTTAATACCTACCACTTGTTCGCACTTTGGGGCCTGTCCTTGATGTGAGGACCAGTGGTCTCTTGCTAATTCAACCCCAGAATAGGGTTGTTATTTAAGGGGCCAGAATGGACAGAGACTGTAGCTGGAAGTGTACTTCTCCTGTCTCTCTCTCTGCTCTCTCTTTGAACTAGATATTTTTATCTGCTGCTGATTCCCTCACCTCCTTTAATGTTGTTTGTGACTTCTTCTTCTTCTTTGTGTTCTTCCCCCCTTCATGTCCTCTGCGTGTCATTCTACCCCCCCCCCCCCCCCCCCCACCACCTCCAGCCTGCAAGGCGAACCAATTTATCACCGGCCAAAAGAGGGGCCTTCACTCTGTCCGGCTGCCTCCTGCCTCCGTTAGCTGCTACTTTCCTAATGAAAGAAATAAAAGGGGGCCGCGTCCTGGACACTCCTGAGGGAGCTGGCGGGGGCAAGGAGACAAGTTCCAGACCCAACCAACCCGGGGAAATAATTACCTCCACTGCTGGGCCACGGAGAGGAGACCGCAACCCATCCCCCCCACCCCCGGCTGGGCCGGAGGAACTCACTAGACTACTGGACTTAACTTTATACATCGAGAGCACACAGCTCTGGATCTGCCATCACCATCACCATCATTAGGTAGTCACATGACCCTACGGGGCGGGGGATGGGTGTAATGGGGCTACCAGAGGGGGGCTGTCGGGGGGCTGGATGGGGGCGGCGTGGAGGGGTGGACTCAGCAGGCATTGGCCCGGGGAGCTGGCACTTGGCTGTAGTTCCAGGGAGCGGAGAGTGGAGGACGAGTGCCAGACACAGCGGAGCGGAGAGGAAGAGAGGGAATGGGGGATGAGGAAGGAGAGAGAGATGACAGGAAGAGGAATGGACTGTCCGACAGAGATAAATAACGAGGAATAGAGACGGCGCCAGGTGACCCGTGGCGGGGCACCCTCGTAGGGACAGTGGGTTCCCACTGGTCCACCCACCAGTCACCTACATCTAGACTATCACCAGCCCCACCAACCACAGGGCAGATGGTTCAGAGGTGCATCTGTCCTGGCTGATGGACTGAACTGGACTGGAGGGAAGCAGAGAGGACATATAGTGGATGTTCTTCATCTGGGCTGACCACAAGACTGGGCTGACCACAATTAGATTACTACTCTCTCTGCACTAGATTTTCCTTCTTGGTCTGTATCAAACCAGACATGTTCACTCCAAATATAGTGGTCATGTGTGGCTCAGTTGTTAGAGCATGGTGCTTGCAACGCCAGGGTTGTGGGTTTGATTCCTGCTGGGACCACCCATACTTAAAATGTATGCAGGCATGACTGTAAGTTGCTTTGGATAAAAGCCTCTACTAAATAAGATATATTATTATTATTGACACAGAGTTCATCTGTTATTATGAAACATGTTCATGTCAAAGCAATTCATTCAGAAAATATTGTCATAATTAATTAGTTGGTTGACATGTTGAGCCTATATGTGAATCGGGATCTATTCAGATACATCCCTATCAGTCATTGCTGACAGGTTTGGCATACAGTATCCAGATGAATCGTTTGGGAAACGCTGATCTACAGTATCCAGATGAATCGTTTGGGAAACGCTGATCTACAGTATCCAGATGAATCGTTTGGGAACGCTGATCTACAGTATCCAGATGAATCGTTTGGGAAACGCTGATCTACAGTATCCAGATGAATCATTTGGGAAACGCTGATCTACAGTATCCAGATGAATCGTTTGGGAAATGCTGATCTTGATGAATCGTTTGGAAAACGCTGATCTACAGTATCCAGACGAATCATCTGCCATCACAGGGATGATGGTGATTTATAGACATTTCAATTGAACAATTTGATTCAATACAAGAGTCAAATCTGTAATTGATAGTGAGGCAGAATTGTAGTGTATTGGCCAGTCAACCAAGTCATAGACTGCTCTCTCTGCTATCGCACGGCAAGCGGTACTGAATCGCCAAGTCTTGGTCCAAAAGGCTCCTTAACAGCTTCTACCCCCAAGCTATAAGACTGCTGAATAATTAATCAAATGGCCACCCAGACTATTTACATTAACCCCCCTTTGTTTTTACACTGCTGGTACTCAACTGACCTGTAACCCCGCACATTAACTCAGTACTGGTACCCTCTGTATATAGCCTCATTATTGTTATTGTGTTACCTTTTAAAATACATTTTTTTACTTTAGTTTATTTAGTAAATATTTTCTTAACTCAATTTCTTGAACTGCGTTGTTGGTTAAAGGCTTAAGTAAGTAAGCATTTCACTGTAAGGTCTACTACACCTGTTGTATTTGGCGCATGTGACAAATTAAATAAAATGTGATTTGATTTGATTGATTTGGACCCTTGTTTAGAGCTGAGATCTGCTTACAAATGAGACAACTAGTGTACTGTAACTACCTGGAGAGCACAGGTTAACTCCATCTCAGTCACTACTGATCTAGATGGGGCTGCCTTTCTCTCTCAGTTAGATACAGGCACTTGTGTCTATCTGAAATACACAGACCGAGTCGAACAAACTTAGGGATTCACAGCTATACCCTTCAAAAAACTGTCTTCTTGGTTTTTTTTGTTATTATTTTCTCTGTGTTTCATCATGAATCAGCAGCTGGCCTTCCTAATGTAATATACCACTGTGTGTGTGTGTGTGTGTGTGTGTGTGTGTGTGTGTGTGTGTGTGTGTGTGTGTGTGTGTGTGTGTGATGCTGCATGGAGTACCCATCACTCCCTCTGTATCTGCCTCAGGTCTTATCGATCTACTTCCTATACCCATTCTAGCTCTCTCCACTCAACGAGATGTTGCTTCAGAATCTGCACTGCAGCACAACTCGCTCCCCCCTCAAGTCCTAATGACACCCTTCACTCACTGATGAATGATTAAATGCTCACCTATGCAGTACTGTCCATTATGGCTTATTTTGGAGATGCGTTGTCCAAGTGTTGACCAAGCACTGTTTGGTCAGAACAAATAATTGACAAGTGACTTATCTAATCATATTCGACTATCTCCCGCTTATTGAACATCCTGATCCATCTCGTTTGACTGTGACGTTTGGTTGTGGTCTGGAGGTGATTCGTCAAAAACAATGAATGACAAGTGGCTCATCCAATCATATTCAACCATTTCCCGCTCATTAAATATGGCCCGGCCCGTTTGACTGGTTGTGGTCTGGGGAGTAGAAGGCTGTTCATGACCATCATCATCATCAGATTGTCTGGCTGGATCAGCATTCTAACTCCACAATCACTCTGTTATTCCTTACCTGGAGACAGGAAGCCACTTTTAATTTAGGGCTGCGTCCTACCTTTTGAAAACCCTTGTAAATATTTGATCACCTCGGAAGGGTTCTGACAGGCCCGTTTTGTAAAAAGGCCGGGCCTTGCAATTAAGCAATATCGGAGAATGGACTAATTACACTTGATAGGCTGGAGTGAGTTAATCTGATTTCCCATTGGGTCGATGCAGAGAGGGGCTATGAGGGACACTGGGGAAATGTAGCTTGGGGTTTGGCAGGAATCCGTTGGCCAGTCCTTGTCTTGATTAGAAACTTGTTTTGTGGTCGGACTGGGTCGAGGGAACTCAATTTGTCCCTGCTGGTAAGACAAGAGGGCCCACGTAAAGAGGTGTGTGTGTGTGGGTGGTTGTATACGTGTGTGGGTGGGTGTTTGTGTGTGTGTTCTTAGCCTCCACTCCCAACACAAGGCCGTCAGATGAACTCTATCCCATAGTACTCCAGGCTCTGCCCCTAAGAGAGGCAGGTGACAGCGGGCCAGAATCGGCATGGTGATGGCCCATGCAGAAAGTCGATACTCACAGAGAAGAGGGAAAAAGAGGAAGGGAGGGAGGAAAGGAGGGGAGGGGTGGTTGAGGGAAGAGCCGATCAATGTTGCTGTTTGATCTCAGCCCGGTCTGAATAAATGTATATTTAAACGTGTCTCTCTCTCCCTCAGACCAAACATTGACATTCTCCTTGTTGATTTTGTGGATAAAGTAGTTTTTTTTCTTCTTTCCAACATCTTGAGGCTTGTTTTTGCTACAGTGGTTTTCCTGTGCCTCGCTGCCGCTGGGATGGGCTGGCTGGCTGGCTGGGAGGCTGGCTGGCTGGCTGGGAGGCTGGGAGGCAGGGCATGCTGAGACGCCGGGCCGCCCTCCTTTTGGCCCGTGTGTCCAACGCTCCACATTCAACCAGACAATAACCATTCCACTCGCCCTGCTCTCTCCACACCATCACTACCCAGTCTCAGACAAACCCTCTCCACACACTAAGGTCTCTCTGTCGTCCTTCTCCGTGAGCCTTTCATCTTTACACTTAAGGACATAACCTCCCTCATGTCCCCTTCTCTAACTGCCAGCCATAACACAGAGTCAGACTGTAGACAAACTTGCCTTTTATTTTTTGATTCGTGTCATTCTGATGCAGCAAGAGCAGAGATAAAGACTCCAACGGGTTGGCAAGTGGCCAAATAATGCACCATAATGCAACATGGTTGTTACTGTGGCATTGAGTTCTGTTCAACTCCAGCTGTGTCATTATGTTCCTCAGAAAGACTGTGTGTGTGTGTGTGGGGGGGGGGGGGGGGGGGGGGGGATCTGTACAGGTATGTGTCTTGTGTTTATGGGGGTTGGGGGTTCATTGGGGCTTTGGCCCATTTACACTGAGTAGGGTCACTGCCCTGCCTCACCCCTCTCCCTCGTCTCACCCCTCACACACCCATCCTACGGCCACCCAAGTAACACCTTTCTACACCCCTCACAGCCCCATACTACAGCCACCCAGGGTACCCACGTCTCTCCCTCAGGTTCCCCCTGTCCTTGATCTGGGTTTAAATAATGAGCACTGTAATTATGATTTCATCTGGTTTAAACATCACTGGATTACTGTGATACATTTTCAATGTTGGACAGATTGAGAAAAAAAATCTATAATTATACTGGCTGGACATACGTCTAAATAATTAATTGTCTGTGTGATGTTAAAGCTATGCTGTGATTAGCAATTTAAATGTCCAGGGGAGATGTTATTGCTTTCTGTATGTATGTGTAAAAAGAAGAGAGAGCAACCTGCTACTTGTCTGGGAGTACCTCTGTGGTGTGTGTGTGGGTGTGTGTGTTTGTGTGTTTGTTTATGGGTGTGTGTGTGTTTATGTGTGTGCAGCCAGGTCACCCGTGATACAAGTCAGTATTCAACATCCGTCCATGTCTGAGAACATCAGGAGATGACATGGAAACCGGCCACTAGGGGGCAACAGTGAGCCCTGACCTCCACGTAGGTACAACATCTGCCTCTGGTGACAAGGGTTGTATGTTCGAATCCAGCGATAGAAAGTTGTTTTTGAGATTTTTCTTTTTAAGTCTATCCCAAACCTTAACCCTTAACCTTAACCATTCAGAGTTAATGCCTAACCTTAAGATTTCAGAGTTAATGCCTAAATGTCAGACTAACCTTAAACACTTCCAAATGTAACATTTGGAACAAGTAAAAAATGTGACGTTTGAAAAACATGGATGAACGTCTAATTTTGACGTGAGACTGTGAGAGCTTGTTGGTGTGTGTGTGTGTGTGTGTGTGTGTGTGTGTGTGTGTGTGTGTGTGTGTGTGTGTGTGTGTGCTAAAAAGGCTTATTTATTCCGTCAACACCACAGAGACATAAATAATGGACTCTACCTTTTTTCTATCCTTTTAACGCAAATAACTTCTGTAAGAGTAGTGTTTGAGGGATCAAATGACTTTTCAAGGAGTAAAAGAAAACTTGAAACCCCTATAATATTAGGATATTGTAGTTATATGCTGACATATTAGTTATGTGTCACCTATGGTGATGTATTGCCTCAAGAGTTCTTAAATGTCGGGACAATCGTTGTCCGGCAGGGAAACTTTATTTTTACAGTTTAAAAAAATATTGATTTTGTTTTGTTATTTGAGCTTAAAAATACATTTAGGGGAATTTTATCAGGGGAAAGATTTTCTTTTGGAATTGTCCAAATATTTTCAATATTATTCATTTCCTGATAGAAGGGTCATGTTTTTATTCATGTTTTATCTTTAGAGGCAAAAATATTTATGTATTGGCTATTTGTTGTCAACTCAATCAATGGCTTGTCAACTGGTTGATTGCTAAACCCCCTGAAGATCGATTTGTTTTTTTTATATTCAGAAAAAAACTTTCATCAACGTTCTGCAACATATGCTTAAACTATTAAAGTATTTACTGTTCTAGATCTAAGGGATAATGTTTGCTTTATACATGTTGTTTTATGTTCTGAACCTAGAAAAACATGCCAAAATGCTAACGAAATTAGCCCTGCAGCATTTATTAAAATATACAAAATAAAACAAAAATACATTTGGAGATTTGTATCACATATTTGAATAATCTAATGTTAGAATTAAACAGTCAAGGCCTTTAAAAACTCTTGTCGGACAATACATGTACAAATTAAATGCCTTTACGGAGTCTGAAGGAGTTGACCTAAATCCAGTTAGTTGTATTTTATGAAAACATTTAAGAATTAGGTTGTTCCTTTACATGGTGTGATAGCTGGTACTTTGGTCTATCAAAATATATATTTCAAATGTTGTTAATATTAAGAAGATTGTCCCATCTTTCAAGAATCCCTAACCTACAGTTAAGTTGGAAGTTTACACACACTTAGGTTGGAGTCATTAAAATTCGTTTTTCAACCACTCCACAAATTTCTTGTTAGCAAACTATAGTTTTGGCAAGTCGGTTAGGACAGCTACTTTGTGCATGACACAATAGTTTTTCCAACAATTATTTACAGACACATTTTTTCACTGTATCACAATTCCAGTAGGTCAGAAGTTTACATACACTAAGTTGACTGTGCCTTTAAACAGCTTGGAAAATTCCAGAAAATTATGTCATGGCTTTAGAAGCTTCTGATAAGCTAATTGACATAATAGGAGTCAATTGGAGGTTTACCTGTGGATGTATTTCAAGGCCAACTTTCAAAGTCAGTGCCTCTTTACTTGCCATCATGGGAAAATCAAAAATAATCAGCCAAGACCTCAGAAAAAAATTGTAGACCTCCACAAGTCTGGTTCATCCTTGGGAGCAATTTCCAAACGCCTGAAGGTACCACGTTCATCTGTACAAACAACAGTACTGTCACGTCCTGACCAGTAAAGGGTTTATTTGTTCTTGTAGTTTGGTCAGGACGTGGCAGGGGGTATTTGTTTTATGTGGTTCAGGGTGTGTTTGTGTATGTGTTCATGTAGAGGGGGTATTTGGTTTATATGGTTCGGGCTATGTATTTAGGTAGAGGGGTATTTGATTTATTAGCCCAGGGTTTTGGTTATTGTTCTGTTAGTTTTTCTATGTTCTGTCTAGGTGTTTGTATTTCTATGTTTTGGTAATGGGGATTGGGGCCTTCAATTGGAGGCAGCTGTCTATCGTTGCCTCTGATTGAAGGTCCTATATTTAGGAGTGTTTTTGTCATGGGATTTTGTGGGAGATTGTTGCTGTGTATAGCTTTGTGCCTTACCGGCCTGTTCGTTGTCGTCGTGTTTTTTTGTATACGTGTTTTGGTTTTCCTTCTTTGTCCTTAAATAAAAGAAGATGAGTATACATTTTCCCGCTGCGTTTTGGTCTAAACCCTACGACACCCGTGACAGTACGCAAGTATAAACACCACGGGACAACGCAGCAGTCATACCGCTCAGGAAGGAGATGAACGTACTTTGGTGCGAGAAGTGCAAATCAATCCCAGAACAACAGCAAAGGACCTTGTGAAGATGCTGGAGGCAACAGGTACAAAAGTATCTATATCCACAGTAAAACGAGTCCTATATCGACATAACCTGAAAGGCCGCTCAGCAAGGAAGAAGCCACTGCTCCAAAACCGCCATAAAAAAGCCAGACTACGGTTTGCAACTGCACATGGGGACAAAGATCATACTTTCTGGAGAAATGTCCTCTGGACTGATGAAACAAAAATAGAACTGTTTGGCCATAATGACCATCGTTATGTTTGGAGGAAAAAGGGGGAGGCTTGCAAGCCGAAGAACACCACCCCAACCGTGAAGCACGGGGATGGCAGCATCATGTTGTGGGGGTGCTTTGCTGCAGTTAAAGCTTGGTTGCAAATGGGTCTTCCAAATGGACAATGACCAGAAGCATACTTGTGGCAAAATGGCTTAAGGACAACAAAGTCAAGGTATTGGAGTGGCCATCACAAAGCCCTTACCTCAATCCCATAGAACATTTGTGGGCAGAACTGAAAAAGCGTGTGCGAGCAAGGAGGCCTACAAACCTGACTCAGTTACACCAGCTCTGTCAGGAGGAATGGGCCAAAATTCACCCAACTTATTGTGGGAAGCTTGTGGAAGGCTACCCGAAATGTTTGACCCAAGTTAAACAATTTAAAGGCAATGCTACCAAATACTAATTGAGTGTATGTAAACTTCTGACCCACTGGGAATGTGATGAAAGAAATAAAAGCTGAAATAAATCATTCTCTCTACTATTATTCTGACACTTCACATTCTTAAACTAAAGTGGTGATCCTAACTGACCTAAGACAGGGAATTTTTACTTGGATTAAATGTCAGGAATTGTGAAAAACTGAGTTTAAATGTGTTTGGCTAAGGTGTATGTAAACTTCCGACTTCAAGTGTATATGCCACTAGAATACAGAACCATAACAAATCTGTTTGGCTTTGTCTCATCCTGTATTGCTTTAGATATTTCCTAAATTAGACATTTTTCAGTTAGGTTCTGAATCAGGTTTTGACTGGGTCAAATCCCTAAAATTTCAATGCAAAATGTGTGGATATGTTATGTTGCAATGTATTTCTTGCCGTATCAATAAATAAAATCAGCTCTATAAATTTCTAGTGGCCTATCCCGTTTTGATTTGACTTAAAGCCTGAATTCCCTCGTGGAATTGCACTATAAATCAAGGCTATTTTAAACAGACCACACAAGAAGAAGAATTTCTTACACAATGTTTATTGGTCTGGTGTGACTATGTATTACTATATGTATCAACTTAGCCTCGGTCAGTATTTTGCATTGAATCCCACACACATATATTTGAGTTCACATACTGAAGGCATACCTTCAGCTACTGTTTACCTTTGTGTGCACTGTCTAGCTGTCTGTCTATCTGTTATGCATCTCTGTTCGTGTGTGTGTGTGTGTGTGTGTGTGTGTGTGTGTGTGTACATCTGAGGTGTGTGTGGGTGTGTATTTGTGTTTAAATCTGTGTCTACATCTCTCTCTCCCAGGACATCCTCCAGTCCTCCCAGACCTGTGTGATGTTGACCTGTACCAGCCTCTGGCAGCAGGCAGTGTCTTAATAACTCAGCCCCTGGTCCTGCTGCTCCTGCTGGGATAGCTGTGTGTCTGTGGCCCCTGCTCCACCAAACTCCACTGGGCTCTACGGTGCAGTGTTGACCTCTGACACTGACTATGGCTAATGAGCCAGGTAGGGCCGTGCTGGAGCGGAGCTGGGGCCCCGGCAGCTGCAGCTGAGCTTTATACCCCGGTTCCAGGTGATGTCATTCGTCCTCATCAGCGAAGGTGTGTGTGTGTGAAAAGAGACTTGTCCTGCAACAACTGAAGCACTGAGAAGGTATGGACACACGCACGCACACACATACACACACAATGAGGACTCATTCGCCATTAATAATTCACTAGCATTAATTATGACTTGTCTATATCTCAGTTTGATGCCATTGCTGAGGGCATGTTAATGCGACTGATGTCTGCAAGGAGCCTCTCTCTCTTTTTACTCTCTCTCTCTCTCTCTCTCTCTCTCTCTCTCTCTCTCTTCTCTCTCTCTCTCTCTCTCTCTCTCTCTCTCTCTCTCTCTCTCTCTCTCTCTCTCTCTTCTCTCTCTCTCTCTCTCTCTCTCTCTCTCTCTCTCTTCTCTCTCTCTCTCTGTGTCTGTCACACACACACACACACACACACCTCCCTTGGTGTGAGCATGAAGTCACCGCTAGCAGCCAGGCCCAGCCACAGGGACCTAATTAACACAACATAAATTATGGGATGCTGATGAAGCAGTCACTGGAGCCATCTCAGGACATTGTCCAGACAACAGGCCAGTGTGGGGGAGTGCCTTCAGTTTGTGTGTGTGTGTGTTTTCTAGCTGGGGAGGGGGGGTGTCTGTGTGTGTGTGTGTATGTCTATATATGCGTGTGGGTGTGTGTGCCAATGCCAATGCCACCACACCAGGTGTGTAATTAACTGTAGCCTGGTGGAGCAGTGAGCCCATGCTAATTAGCCAAGCTGCTTCTCCGCCACTCCTCTTTCCTCTTCTCTGTCCACAGTTCACCCTTAAGTGCCCAGTGCAGTCAGAAACGTGAGTTTCCTGGGGTGGCAGGCAATGTGCAACTTCCGCGCGTTTACTGTGAACACTGAGGCTGTACGCGCTTTAAGTTACAGTTTTAAGTGGCTATTTGACCATAGTGTAGGCTTACCAGAATGGCCAACCATCATAAACAATGGAAAAAATGCATCCCATAACATTTTAACATGGAAATAGCTGTTCTATCATTCAGCCTACAGTGGCAGCCAATGTGTGGTGTTCAATGTAGGCCTAAGGATCCTGAGTGGCGCAGTGCTAGAGGCGGCGCTACAGACCTGGGTTCGATCCCGGGCTGTATCACAACTGGCCGTGATCGGGAGTCCCATAGGGCGGCACATCATTGACCCAGCGTCGTCCGGGTTAGGGGAGGGTTTGGCTGGGGTAGGCCGTCGTTGTAAATAAGAATTTGTTATTTTGCCAAGTTAAATAAAAACATTCCATGAGACTTTTGAAAAAAACATTCAGGGCTTTACATTAACCTGTTAATCTACTTTTCCTACAGACAAGGAGGTGACTGAAAAAGTTGTTGTGTTGTTTGATGCAAGAAACCACTTTACAAAATAAAATGCATTATTATTCCCACACCATTATTACAGAGAATCAAACAAATTATGTTACCCTCTGCCTATTGGCTATTTAGCTTATTCAAGCATGTCTCAAAATACAACACTTCCCTTTTAAGAAAAAAAGCTCTTCACCTGACTCTCTTTTCAAAGATGTCTAGAAATGTACATGTTTTGTGCTCTTGTAGGAAGCAATCACTCCTCCATTGCTGTCTACAAATGATCTATAACTGGGCTAATAACTTACTAACTGGCAAAGAATATGAACAAATGTGTGTGTGGCTGATGCAGCTCTCGCTTTGATCTCAAAACAAACTAATCTACTCAGGACCGCTGTAAACAGCAGTTCAAAGTGAATGGCACAGATCCATATACGGCAATGGTGTATTTGCACATAGGCCTACTGCAGCTCTGATTGGTTATGGCACACCAGTCTGTGTAGACTAGAGTACGGGCCTGAGTCGTGCCTGTCAATGCAATAGAATCCTACTCCGATGCGCTCTGCCTACAAAACAGTCTCTTGCATAGTTTGTTTTGCATACTAAGTTTGCATAGTTCATTTCGTTTCGGTATGTTGCATTGAAAGTGGCTAATATTGCATTGATTCGATCACAATTCCCACAGTAAAGGGAAACGTTGAGTGTTAACTAACGGGGAAAACTCTAGAAAGTTGAGTGAAGGGACTGATATTTCTTCTGAGGTTTAGTCACTTTTGAGGACACAAGCTCAAGTTCACAGTACAAATATGATGAAGATATGAAATATTTTCTATTATGTATTTCCTATTCAACAAAACTGTATGAATAAGGCTTGAAATGACTTCTATGCTTTGTAAATATAGTATAATCAAATTATAAAATAACTAACTACAAGATGTTTAGGTAGAGAAAATGTTCATGTTTTCTAAAGGTCTCTCTTGGTCAAAACTTCTGTCTCCCCATCGCTGTGAACGTCTCACAGACCTCTAGCTTGGCATCCTGAACTCATTAGGAACTTGCTTTACATCTCATATTATCTATGCATGGTGATGTCACCATGGAACGCCGAAACCCCCGCCCTTGCAAACCTGCTGTTTAGAAGGACCCGTGTAGATTATATTTTCAACCAGCAACTATCAGGAAATAACACTGATGACATTTTTTCACACTTTTACAGTGTTAGTTTCATCAGCTGTACAATATGATACAAAACACCGGAAAAACTGAATTATGACTGCGCTGGGCCTTTAAAGGCTCGCAATAGAAGATTTTAAGTGGATAAAGGGTGTTGTAATTGTGAAATCATTATATTTTCATACACTCTTGATCCGGAGATCAGTCATTCAATGTAACAACTGACGGACATTAAAAACTAAACGTAAACATGCTGTAGTGTTTATTTGAGTGAAGCTCCTCCGGTTCCAGGGGAAATACGTGGAGGAAGATGAAGAACGCCACTGATCTTTGGGTAAAGGAAAACAGCTGATGTAGCGTCTTATTAATGAGTTATTATTACCGTCTGCACTGAGAAAAAAAGAAGTGATTTCTGTCCTCCTTTTCTCAAGAGGCTTGTCCTCCATCAGGAGAGAGAGAGAAAGAGAGAGGGATCAGTTTTGGCAGAGAGGAGAGGAGTAACTGTATGTCGGAGTTACTGGCAATGGTATTAGACCGATACTGCTAATCCTTCTGTACACACACACACACACACACACACACACACACACACACACACACACACACACACACACACACACACACACACACACACACACACACACACCTTTTCTGTTAACTGCCTTGAATAACACTCAGCAGATGTTTGACTGGTTATTTCATTAAACCATGGCATCAAGCTTCAGATTGGTGGTAGGCTGCATTGCACTTTTCAGACATTGCACACAAAGGCACGGTCCCCACTTGGTGTTGTTTGTAAGATTCCATCTTGTGTGTAAGGACAGCATTTGTATTAAATAGACACAAGCCAGGTAATATCTCAGGCAAATTGTCCCATACGGTTGTCAGGGGCTCACCAGCATCCTTACAGGGTCTCGTCAACTGTCCTTTTGCAGCTTGACAGTCTAACAGTCTAACCTTTAATACAAAAGCCTATTCCACCCCGCAAAATGGATTAAATATTACATGCGGCAGCAAACAGAGAGGGGAATTGGAGTGAACTCCCTGAGAGAGTAGAGTGGACAACACAAACCCTACCCTGCACATTCCTTTAAATTGATGTTGAGGAGTTCAGGTCCAAGAGAAACATGTTACATTTCTGCAGGTCGGAATCCCCAGACGAGAGAGACAGAGAGAGAGACAGCGAGACAGCGAGAGAGAGAGAGAGATTCATTGACCGGTAAAACGACCAACGCCTCTAAAAAGTGATTTTTTTCCTTCCTAGGGACATAATGCTATGCTTCTGCTCGACTTGACCACATCAGAAGACCTATTAAACCCGTAAACATTTCATGTCTGTCGGGCCGGGGAAAATACAGTTTAGAATACGAGGGCCAGGGGATTGGCCAATGATGTATTGTCAAGTCGTGTTGAGAGCCGCACCTCCTGAGGACTACTCGACACAGAGGAGTTCTGTCTCTCTCTCTCTCTCTCTCCTTTCTTTCTCTCTCTCTCCTTTCTTTCTCCCTTTCTCTCTCTCTTTTCTCTCTCGCTCTCTTTTCTCTCTCTCTCTCTCTCTCTCTCTCTCTCTTTTCTCTCCCTCTCTCTCTCAGGGTGTCTGTGAAAGCTGATATTTGCCAGCTTACAAATACTCAGAAGAACAAGTCACTGCTCATGGAAGTGCAAAAACCCAGAGGAAAACAATGCTATATCAAACAGATCTACTGTATGAAAACACACCAGGAACAAACCCCCAAAATCATCCTTGAAAAGTGCCTTACCGTGTCTCTGTGTGTCTGATATCTGTACAGAATAGCCTGAAGGTGAAAAAGGACTGCCCCTATTGTGACTGCCCACTCATGCTGCCAAACATACTCTCATAAAACTGACTATCCTTCTGAACCTTGACTTCGACGATGTCATTTACAAAATAGCCCCCAACACTCTACTCAGCAAACTGGATGTAGTCTATCACAGTGCCATCCATTTTGTCACCAAAGCCTCATATACTACCCACCACTGCGACCTGTATGCTCTCGTTCACTACATATTCGTCGCCAAACCCACTGGCTCCAGGTCATCTATAAGTCTATGCTAGGTAAAGCCCTGCCTTATCTCAGCTCACTGGTCACCATAGCAACACCCGTAGCACGCGCTCCAGCAGGTATATTTCACTGGTCATCCCCAAAGCCAACACTTCCTTTGGCCGCCTTTCCTTCCAGTTCTCTGCTGCCAATGACTGGAACGAATTGCAAAAATCACTGAAGCTGGAGTCTTATATCTCCCTCACTAACTTTAAGCATCAGCTGTCAGAGCAGCTTACTGATCACTGTACCTGTACACAGCCAATCTGTAAATAGCCCACCCAACTACCTCATCCCCATATTGTTACTTATAGTCTTACTATTTTGCACCCCAGTATCTCTACTTGCACATCATCATCTGCACATCTATCACTCCAGTTTTAATGCTAAATTGTAATTATTTCGCCTCCATGGCCTATTTATTGCCTTAACTCCCTACTCTTCTACATTTACACACACGGTACATAGATTTTTCTATTGTGTTATTGGCTGTACGTTTGTTTATGTGTAACTCTGGGTTGTTGTTTTTGTCACACTGCTTTTCTTTATCTTGGCCAGGTCACAGTTGTAAATGAGAACTTGTTCTCAACTGGCCTACCTGGTTAAATAAAGGTGAAATAAAATAAAATAAAAAGTGTCTCAAAGCTGTTAGAATTCCATGTATGTATTACTGTTCTAGTTGCCAAAAGAGCCTTTTACACTTGGCCATTGCTCAACACCAGTCAATTAACACTTTCTATTCTACTCAGAGGTGGTAGAATTATGGACTGTTGGCACTATGGTGACCGTGGGCCATCCAGGGCTATGGGCAGCCGTCCCAGAATCTTCTGAGCCCGGTCAGGCCCGGGGTGACCTCTCTGTGCTCCCTGTCAGTGACAGCGGGGAACCAATCAGAGAGCTCGTCACTGGCTGACCCTGTGCTGTATTTTAGCAGAGAATCAGGACTAATACAGGGGGAAATGAATACACAGTACATTTAAATTAGGATTTTGTGAATTTGCCATTGTTTACAGCATACATTCACCCCTGTTTTGGGTTGATGCTATCTTCCGGTTCAAACTATTTCTAAGAAAACTTTTCTAGGATATGTTGAGATGATTTCCTAGTGGAAGTATCCAAAATGGTCTATTTACATTTTTTTATTTTTTTATTTTATCAAACCTTTATTTAACTAGGCATTCTTATTTACAATGACGGCCAAACCCGGATGACGCTGGGCCAATTGTGCGCCGCCCTATGGGACTCCCAATCACGGCTGGTTGTGATACAGCCTGGATGGTCTACAGACAATAGATGAGGAAGGTGCAAGAACAGGGAATAAAGAAAGTGAGAAGAGAGCCAGTCAGCGGTCAACAGTAAAACAAAGACAAGATGAGATTCCAGAACTATCACCATCCAATCACTCTGGCCACTTGGGGAAACCATTCACAACCCAAGCTAATGTAGACATTTTGGGGACTTGCGCACACACTCACAGAGAGTGGAACCACAGAGGAGATATAGGAAGTCTAAGAGTAAAGTGGTTGAAAAAGTAATGAGCCGTGAGCAGATGGAACCCAACAACAACAGCAGGCCAGCAGCTCCTGGCTCCAGAGGAGAAGCAGAAGAGTCAGCCGGTGCTCAGGTAGCCTTGTTCTCTGTTTATCCAGAGAACAGTAGAGATAGGCTGTGGTGAGGCGTGCTGCTGCTCTGCTCCAGGTGCATTGTGGGCCTGGTTTGCTCGTGGACACGGCCGTTTGATTCGCTCGCCGTTCGGGCTCGGCCTTGCTCTTGTGCTTGTCTGGCGGCCTCCTGACATGTGCACTGCACCATGAATAATTGAGGCTTCGCAGCCAGGGTCCAGTAAGCACAGGTCTACCCCTCTCTCTCTCTCTCTCTCTCTCTCTCTCTCTCTCTCTCTCGTTCTCTCTTTCTCCTTTCTCTCCGTCCGGCTGGACACCTCTAGTCCTTGACAATAAGAGAAGTCTGGGAGACGTGGCACCATCCGCTTTGGTGAAATGATCACTGAGCTGAGTTGGGCTGCCATCATCCCTCCTGTCTCTCCACAGCCCCCCTCCCTTTCCCTCCTTCTCCATCCTACACCCCTCTGCCAAAGAACTCCCCACCCCTCCCCTCCACGCCCTCATACTGTCCTGGGACTTGAGCGGAATATAATTCCTAGCGTTTGTATTGATTAAAAAAAAGCCTAGACTCTCCTATTAAAAATGGATGGCGTTTTTTTAAATCAAAAACAAAAGGTTGAACCGTAGAGCGCCCCACCAAGTCCCATAGCGGACATCAGGAGAGTAACTTTGGGGGCTGGACTTTAATTGAAATAAACAAACACACAAACAAACGGTGATTACCTGGTAGTAAAACCAATCATGTCACCCAGAATAACTGTCTGCCCTGTCTTGGACAGAGAAAGCCCACCTTGATCACCAGGCTCTTGCCCAGCTAGCCTGGGGGGGTCTGAGGTTCCTGGGGAGTCCACCCTGGGTCCAATCTGGAGCTTGAGATAACAAGTGGCTGGAAAGGGTTGCCAATGAACTCTGGCTAAATCAATGAGGCAAACAGAGAGATTGAGTCCTAGTCTCTTTCTCTTTCTCTCTCTACTTCCCTCCCTCGGACTCGGACCAGTACAGTTATCAAGCCCAGCAGATAAACAAGACGTGTTGCCAGATATAACTCCAATATGTGAAACTTAATCATACCTCTGGAAACCAGGGGGAATAGTGATGGAGGCAGAGGAAAATGAAAGCTGCCATGCCCACAGGGCAAAACCCAAGGTCCCTTTTGGCAAGTGAAGCTCCCTTTCTCTCACCCCTCTTTCCTCCCTCTCTATTTATCCTAGAAAGTAAAAAAAAAACATCACGAGCAGAGTAGTAGGCAGACCATTTTTATATCCATTGCCGCCTTTCAAATTTTTTCATGAAGCTCAAACTGCAAGTAGTTTCTGAAGTACAGGGAGATGTATGCACTCTGTGTCATCTTTAAGGTTCAGGACAACTGATCGCTGTAGGGTAGTCGGCACTCAGAAGTCTTCTTCGCTCGGCAAGGAGCTAGGATCTCTGTGATTTCCACTTGTCAGATAGGGCCAGCCATGCAGAGGGGAAGAGACTGGAGCATCAGAGAGAGAGAGAAAAAGAGAGAGGGGTAGCTGACTTTGACTGGACTCAGTCAGGCTTTGACATTGACAGGCCTGAGAGGAGGAGAGGAGGACCAGCCACCCCAAAGGACTGGAGAGAGAGAAAGCGAGCGAGAGAGGGTAAGAGAGTGAGAGAGAACTGCCAGAGGCTCCTCTTGGCTTTGAAGCAGGGACTAGAAAGGGCTAGGGGCACCGTGAAGTCCATTGAAGTGGTTTCAGCACTTGTCACTCTTCCGGGCATGGCCTAGAGTCTAGAGATGTGGACGTGTCTTCCTTTTCAGGATGGTCCCACCGTGGTACTCTTCACAGGCTCTGGCGTCCACGCTACGCCTTGATGTCGTGACTTGGATCGATATTCGGACTAGGACCCGGTGGCACCGACATGCTATGATGTTAAAAACAGATGAAGTGTTTGTGTGAAGCAGTGAAGCTGGTGCACTGAGTTTACCCGAGGAAGAGGGCTTCTGTCAGAGAGCTTTTTCATATTTTATGTTAGAAGAATCTCTCAAACCACTACGGGTCGCTTTATACAGACCTTAACCCGTACTCTACCTCAAATAAGGGAGAGAAAACCCAAAACAGGAAATGGTTAGGATTCAATTAGTCAAATGCTCAATAGATGTGACATCTAATCTCACACTATATTATTTTCTGTGTGTGTTGATTGTGAGATAGTTATCTTATTTAAATGATAGCCTGTGATGCTCTGTTTTTCTACAGATTGTCATCTTTTGTGCGTTAGCCCTTCATTCTAGTATCTTTACTTTAGAAGCTCAGTTAGCTCAATAAATCACCTGAAATACTCCAAGTCTCAAAGTACCCACTAAGTACTATTAGTATTTACTGCCTGTGTTCGTCCAAGCTCCCCTCTCGGCCCCTCTCCTCTCCCAACAGATAGATTACTTACAAGGCAGCATATGACCGATGGATAGGGGGCATAAGGCCTAAGCCTTTGGAGAAATATGTGCTTATGAAATCATAAATTTGATCTCTAACGCTAATTAGCATAAGAGCAAACAGCTGATTTTATTTATCAACTTTAGCCACAATTAATAAACGCAGGTCCATAGCCTTGAGAGAAGCCCCGGCCGAGCTGGGCGATAGGCATCACATGTTTGTGCCACGGCGTCAAGGCCATAAACCCATTACACACACACACACACACACACACACACACACACACACACACACACACACACACACACACACACACACACACACACACACACACACACACACACACACACACACACACACAAACACTCTCTGATTGTGGCTGCCCCAGTGGGGAAATAAGTAATTGTGCCTGTAAAATTTTAATTGCTCTGAAACGCATTCTAAATTACAGTACCTTGTTTCTAGACATAAATGGTGTGGGTTGTTGCTAAACGACACCCTTAGACAATATACCCCCACCACCTCTGCCCCCTCCTGATGCCCAGACTGAGGCTTGACGTTGGGGCCAGAGTTAGGATGGGAGGCTGGTGCTCCCATAACCTGGTGCTCTCCTATTTCCCTGCTCTCCCACATGTGAACTAACCCGCACATTTTATTCCGTGGATGGAGGGATGGCTGGATGGCTGGATGCACTGATGTACCACATACCTCAGCAGCCCTGGCAAGGCATGTGAACATGTCATAAACCATGGCAATCTTTTTTAGAATGACAGGAAATTAGCTGTAAAACTGCAATATTTTCTCTCAGCCTCATTGTAAAATTTGTAGAATAGCTTGAGATTAGTTATAAAACTGCACAGTTTTCTCTCTGCCCTATGGCGTTATGTGTAGAAATGCAGGAAATTTGCTTAAAAAATGTGGTTACGCCACTGGATGGATGAATGAATGGATGAGAGTAGTAGAGTAAATGAAAAGAAGGGCCGGGGGTTTAGCTATCCAGGGGAGCGCGTAGCTGAGAACTGCTAACGCTGCTAGGTCTCTGTGCTAATTAGGCCTCATTGTGCTTCCCAGCCAGTTTTCCTGTCTGTCTGTCTGTCGTGGCATTAGCGTGGGCAGCTCTCCAAAGCCTCCTTCCCCAGAGGGCCCCGGGCTAATAACACAGTGAAGGCGTCGCTGTGGAGGTCGCCGGGGTTGACTCGGCACTGTTTACCCCCTGTCGGTGTGGTTTTATAGACCCCCCGCCCCAACCCCTGACAGAGTCCTTAAACAGGGACCTACGCTCTGCTTTTTATTTGGTTTGTTATTCAACCAGGAGAGTCAGGAACAAATTCTTACTTACAATGATGGCCTGGAAAGTGTTGAGGGGCTTTAGAGTTGCAATGGTTAAAGAAACAACATTACTTACACACACAATTATCCCTCATGAGCCCCTGCCATTTGGTTGGCGCATGGGAAATGGTTGCTTGTTTGGGGGCTGGAGGCTGGTTGGGGGTTTGTTGGGGGCTGGAGGCTGGTTGGGGATCTGTTGGGGGCTGGAGGTTGACGGTTGACTATGGACCAGATTCATCTTCCACCCAGACAGACGGGCCCAGGAGCGGTGGAAGCCGAGCCCCAGACCGGAGCCTCATCCCCGGTGAAGACACTCAGACCAGCCAGACCCCCCAGGGTGGATTGTGAATGGGCCTCTATCTCTCTCTCTCTTTTTTCCCCTCTCTCTTTCTCTCTCTGCAGACTAGACAATCCCTCCTCTTGGTATTTGGTATGTTACTAGGATCCCCATTAGCTGTTGCAAAAGCAGCAGCTCCTCGTCCTCGGGTCCACACAGAACATGAAACATAATACAGAATGACAAAATACAGAACATCAACAGACAAGAACAGCTCAAAGACAGAACTACATACATTTTTTTTTAAAGGCACACGTAGCCTTGGAAGAGAGAAGTGATCACTGAGTAAAAGCAAACAGGCTTTGATAGTTCTTCACGTCAAGGGATGCACCAACCAAACTAAGATTTGTTATTCTTTGGCATCCATGACATGTAAGCTATTGTGTTGTATTACTGTCCATTCCAATACTGACGCTCATGCTTTCTGTCTAATCCTCAACTCACAGTGGAGCACAGGGAGTGGTATCGGAGATTTGTGTGTTATTTCGCAGTGATCCCACAACCCTATGCTGACCACCCCTCTCACAGTTGCAATGGCTTGCATCACCTCCAAATAAATATTTGCAAGACAAATTCAAGAAGGGAAACCTATCAGACGGACAGAGACTGGACTGATGTGTGAGCAGGAAACAAGTAAACAAAATTAATGTTGCATTAATCGATAAAACGAAAAAGATGCAATCCTTGCTGTTTTTTTGGGCTATCAAGTGATTTACTATCAAGTTGAGATAAAAACACTTTTAAAACATTTGATTATCAAAGGTCTTCCATCAAAGCGCCAATGATATAGATCATGACAGAACTATTCAATTGTGGCCTGAAGTACTGCTGTTTTTTGATGAATTCATGTGATTGATTGTCCAGAGAGTTCCCTCTCACCTGGTGTGTCCCAGATCTGAATCTGTCCCTATGACCAATCATGACATCCAGCAGTGCTGTGGCCATTCAGACCATTGCATCATAGCATCTGTCTTCACTTTGTCAATGACACCTTTAAAACCCCTAGCACTAACAGACTAACAGCGGTTAGCTGATACCTGCTTCTCTGTAGGACCCACCTCTCTGGTGTACCTTCACTTCTGAAGAATTACAGCCAGGTCCAGTTGATCTTTGTGGCTTGGGGGGAAAGAGACGAAAGGGTGAGATATGGTTTGAAGGTAAGCCTATTCCTAGATGATACACTTTCTGTAGCAATCAGAAGTGTCCACATAGATATTCTTAATGGGCTTAAAGGGAATACATGATTAAATATCTCTGCTAATGCCTCTCTCTGGTCAAGATATTTCACTACACGAATGGACGACCATGGCCGAGTGTAATCACTCACAGCGTTCTTTTACATTTTTGAATCCTTAATCACTTTTTTTCAGCTCAATCATCCCAGTGAATGTTCATCCAAATTAGATTTAAATTAATTGGACTGTTGAGAAATGAGGGAATAACAAAACACTGATATTCTCTGGCGTCACTAACTGAAATTATGAGATAAAATCAACAACAAAACAATTCCCATGCTAGTAATGATAAACCAATGATACATTTGCCATCTGAAAATGTAAAAGGGTATTTGTCTTAACATTTCTTTCCACTGCAGGGATACAAATGAAATAGTTTTAGTCAATTCCCCAGTAAAATAATGCAATTTTGGACTTGCCATGATGCAACTGTAAAAAGTTGCCCTCAGATTCAAGAGTGTGAAGCTGTGTCTTCTCTCCACTGATGAGGGTCCATTTCGAATTCTCTTTATCACTTCAACATCACACACTTTCTCCGCTCATACTAACTTTGACTTTGCTAGCGACGCATTATTACGTCATTAATATTTCCGTCTCGCTGGCTAATTCAATTTGAAGCCGAGGGTTTCGGAATCGGTCGAGAATCGGTCTCCCCAATGACGCAACAAGCTCCCCTCCACCGCCGGGAGTTGTCAAATCGTCCAGATTATTTGACTTTTTTAAGATCCTGCCACATGCGGTCTTCTTTACTCGGCCGATAAAACGGAGCTTTACTGACGTTCTCCCTCTCTCTCTTTCTCTCTCTCTCTCCCTCTACGCTCGGTGGGGCACCTGCTTTGATTCCCGGGCAACACGGCTTACTGTGACAACGCGTGGCAGGGGGTCTCTGTGAGCCTAATCTCTAATAACGGATGAAACGGTTCTTGATGAGGCTTTAGAGCCAACCAGGTTGATCTTTAGCAGGGGAAAAAAACTCCCTTTTAAGATGGAGGAGCGTTGGAGTAAATAGTGGGTAGCCTAATGATAACGAGTACTTTTCACTTTGGATCTATGTGCTTCACTTTCTGATCCGAGGAGGTACTTGCTACCGTGGGGGGAATTACCCCACTGATGATCAACCTATGAGGGCTAGTTACTTCAACTATTTCCACACTCACTCGTACTCCTTTTCAACTCCCTTTGAACACAATGACTCCGAGTTGAGATTCAAGAGATCGGCCTATGCCCAAACTCCTTGATCATCTTCGCTGTTGCTTAGCTGGAGTTGGAGCTGGAAACACACAGCCACGTTTACCATTGCAGACCAGGAGAATTTCATCTCCTTGTGTTTTAAACACAAATAACAGAGAATTCTAGGCTTACCCATGGGGCTGGTTTTCACGGACAAAGATATTAAGCGTAGTGATGGACTAAATAGCTGTTTCAACATAGATTCTCTATTGAACATGCTTTTTAGTTCAGGACTAGGTTTAATCTGGCCCTTAGTGTATTGGTAGTGCTGACTTCCACTATAGCCTAAGCATGATCTATTGTGTGTATTCATTACAGAGCTTTGTGAATAGGAGACCAATGACCACTCAGTGCTTTAATGGTCATACCTTTGAGGTGATTACACATGTACTGGCACGCTACTAATTATGATTAACAACACAGTGTTTCTGCAATGAATCAGCTTTAGGGTTCAATTCACTAATAGGGGACAACCACAAGTTCACATCCATTGTCTTGAGATTCCCGCTCCTTCATTCACACCGCCAGGTAAAAATAAACCTTCCGTGTGATCTCACACTTTCCTTTTTGTCTCCTCTCTCCCACACTCACTAACAAGGACCAAATAGACAATAAACACAGTCGATGATCCCGCTGTCAAAGCCCTAGCAATTTCATAAGGGCCTGGATCAAATTATGAGAGACCTTGCAGTGCAACACCGGGGCTCTAGCACGGGATTAGGGGCAACTATCTCAAGGCTGTGTTTCTCAGATAACAGCACCTAAAGCAACCTTTTCTCCGAGACACAATTACCCGGCTGCTCGCTCCTCTCTCCCCCCCCCCTTTTGAATTTCATCAGGGTCTTAATTAGTATACAAATAAAACTTCCCCTTATCTCCCACTCGGCCTAATTGGCCTGTCTTTACTTATGCCGGTGGTATGTGTGAATGTGTGTGTGTGCGTGCGTGTGTCTTTGAAAGAATGTGTGTGTGAGTGGCCTGTAATTAGAGTGACCGTGTTCACCTTTCCTTCTCAGACGCACCAACGCTTGGTGGGCCCCTGGGAGGCCTCGACGGGGCCCGGGAGCTCACGCTCCGGATTATTGCTCGGTAATCATTCCCGGGCAGTCCCACCGGCGTTCTCATGGACGCAGGAGGGCTTTAGGTGCTGCTGGTTCCCACTGTTACGGCAGGGGTATGATGAGGAAGGAGGGAGGGGCCGGCTCTTCTTCTTCTTCTTCATTCTCTCTCTTCCGTCTCCCCCCTCCCTCCTCAAAAGTAAAGTGTTTATCGATGATCTCGGCTCCCCGCTCTTCAACAACTTAATATCGCGTGACAGTGTGGAGAGCTTGGCCCGTAATTAGAGTTCAATGGTGGTGGGGATGGGGGTGGAGGAGGGAGTGGAGAGAGGGTGGAGGGGGACAATTAGAGCTCTTTGTTATTAAACTTGATTCATCCATCCCTGCTCTGCTCCTCTCTCTCCCCTGGACCCTTGCGGAGGGTAACGGGGCATCTCGCCTTCCCGAAATTGGCTAACCCGTAAGTGATCATGTTAGAAGTTACTACCTGTCTGGTATATAGCAGCCAACACATCTCCCACCCCCCCTCTCTCTTCCTTCCTTTGTTTTTAACAACATATCTCTGTTACTTTTCTCTTTCAGGAGTTACAGACATTTGTTTTGATTCATCTCTTGCTCAGTTGCTTCTTTTTTCCTTTTTGTTCAAAAAATATAATATCTTTATTCCATATTTAATAGGCTAGGCCTTTTTTGTTGGTGGTTATATTTCGCTAGTTGTTTGGGATCAAAAAGAGGTGATTAACATAGATACAATACAATAGATTACATCACCCTCTCCTCCCAATGCCAATAACACACACTAATAACGATAAAGATCATCAGTCTGCTCCACTAAGGCTTCTGTAGGAGAGAGCTGGCTACTTCTTCCCCACATGGGCCACCTACACTGAACATACTGAACACGGGTTAACTATTTTGGGAGAAAGCATCTGCTAAATGACCCTCTTATGTCCAGAAGTACACTATTGCACTGTACCCAGGGTTGGGGATGAACTGATTACATGTAATCTGATTAGAAACAAATGTAACTGTAATAAATTACGTTACCAGTTAAAATATTTTAATCCCATTACAGATACTTTTGAAAAACTTCATGATTACTTATTGGTTTTCTTTTGAATTCAGAAAGGAAGTTTGAATTACATTCAATTCAACATTGAAAAAAAGCACAAGTTTAAGTTTGTTCCCCCTGAGCGAAGACAGAGACCAGTATGACAACACTCCAAATGCATTTGATGGATTCTTTTCATCTTCTTCTAATGCCTCATAAGGGGAAGTAATCTGAAAGTAACTGAAAGTAATCAGATTATGTTACTGAGTTTAAGTAATCCAAAAGTAAAATTACCGATTACAATAACTGTAACAGATTACATCTAGAAAGTAACCTACCCAAACCTGATAAAGTAAGCTAGCATATTTTATATCTTCAAATAGTATCTTAAATAATCCCCCTCTTCACCTCAACCCCCCCTCAAATTAAATATATACATATATAAGAAAACAATTAAAAATTAAGAAATAAATACAAACTTTCCTGAACCAACACTTGCACTGAACGACCCCCCCCTTCTAACTCTGACAGCTGCTTTATTGAGGAAAAGTGTACTTTCTATGCCTGTGGTACTGTATGTGGTTGTCCCACCTAGCTATCTTAAAATGAATGCACTAACTGTATTGTAACATTGCTCTGGATAAGAGCATCTGCTAATTAACTCAAATGTACATGTAAATAGGACCACGTTGTATTCTCAAGCACACAACTTGGTGCCTACCCGAGGTAAGCTAACATAGACAGCTCATTCCCCTGCATGGCAAGGTGAGTGTTGTCAGCAGCAGCAGAGGGATCACCTTTTGAAGCGGGTAAACTGCACTGAGACGTTACCACCGTATCTCCCTAAGTCTGGCAATACGACATGACATGATCCTGCTAATTATGCACTTCCGATGGCTTACAGCCCTGTCAACGGCACCCTGCTGGCACTCAGATATAGCTGTCACTTTAATATGTGCCCAAATACCTCCAACAAACTACCCCCTGAGTATGTGGTTATACTAGCTTGTACTGTATTAGTGCAATACTCCAAAAGCTATTTTCTCACTTTTGCATCATTATGTTCATTTGAAAGGACATTTTATCACACTATTTTGGTTTGCAGGTTTGCAAATATAATCCAGCTACTGTGTGAGGAACTAAATGTAGAACCTCATATGTGACAAAGTCTTACACCCTGCGCTCTGATGATACGTCAATACACAAGTGTGAGCAAAAATCTATATTCCTCCCCCTAGATTTTTTTATATAAATGAGCATTTTTTTATGAACTGTTGGTTTTAAGAAACACGTTTTCTGATTAACAAGCCTACATAATTCACTCAGAATTGGACGAGGGCTAGGTTTTCACTTTTTTCAAGAATTCTTTTGGAGTTGCTATAGTATATTAGTTACTATAGCAACTAATATACCCTAGGCACACAATAAACTCTAAACAAGGTATGTTGGGGGAGAGAGGGCTACAGTACATGTCAGAGTTGGCTTAGTGTACTTTTCTTTTAATCTACCCTGACAAATATGTTCCATGTCATTAATCATATGTAAAAATACGTGAGAGTGTTTGAATCAAAGACAAGAAACTCACACCAAAAGTAAGGAGAAACACAACAACAATAATAAGAGCGGATAGGAGGCTGCCCTAACGTTCACTCCAACTCTACAACCCTCCAACATTATCTGGTGTTTAGAGGGGTTTTCCCACCCTTCTCCTTGGTGTTTTCTGTTCCATCAGAAAATATTATGTTGATTCCAGTACAAATCCATAAAAAAAAAGTTTTATCAGATGAATACAGTTTACTTGTGCTGTGTTTTCTGGCCTGGAGTGATGTCTTGATTTCTCTCTCTCTGTGTGTGTGTGTGTGTGTGTGTGTGTCTGTGTGTGTGTGTGTGTGTGTGTGTGTGTGTGTGTGTGTGTGTGTGTGTGTGTGTGTGTGTGTGTGTGTGGGTGGGTGTGGGTGTGGGTGTGTGGGCTCAAACATTTAGTGGGCTTCGGTAAAACATTCTCACTCCTACCAACATCTGGCCAGCACACTGTAGCTTGGAGTTTTTCTCCCGTAAGAAAAAATACATAGCTGGTATCCTTGCCCAGGCAAGAAAATGTCTGGGATTTGTTATTCACTGTGGGTAGGCATATCTTTTACAGAAACATACGACTCATTGGTTTTTACATTCTCAGTTCACCTCAATAAAATAACATTTGACATACCATTCTTAGTTCACTTCAATAAAAGAGGTCAGAGGTTCACTCACAGTACTTGTTGGGAGAAGTGAAATGTACTTTTTTGGGTGGATTCAGGGAACGATTAAGACAGAGGTGCCAAGCCACTTGTATAAAGTGATGTTTAGGATTTCATAATAATCATCCTCTTGGATTGTCTGAATCACTCACATCTCTTGCAACCCAGTCTCATGAGCCTTGTGTTGCAACCCCTCTCCTGTCATTAACTTCCGTGTGTTCCGGAATCCTCACTCCGTGCCCACAGTGCATTTCTAATTTCATACGCTAGGATAAGGGTTGACAATAGCCTCTCCTCTCTCTCCTCTCTCTCTTCTCTCTCCTCTCTCCCCCGTCTCTGCTCTCCTCTTTCCTCTCTCTCCTCTCTCTCCTCTCTCTCTCCCCCGTCTCTGCTCTCCTCTTTCTCCTCTCTCTCTCCTCTCTCCCCCGTCTCTGCTCTCCTCTCTCTCCTCCATCTCTGCTCTCCTCTCCTCTCTCCCCGTCTCTGCTCTCCTCTCTCCTCTCTCTCCTCTCTCTCCTCTCTCTCTCCCCCGTCTCTGCTCTCCTCTCTCCTCTCTCTCCTCCATCACTGCTCTCCTCCGGAGTCTCTGGGAGCGAGGGATGAGATTGAGCTTATGGGGAGACAGCGAGATCAGATCAATCCTGGTGTCAGGCGCTCAGCGCACATCTCTCCTCTCAGCAACGGCAGGACAAGTGTCAGCTGAAGGAGAGGTAGCCGCCATGCAGAGACAGAGAGATGGAGGGATGGAGAGCGAGAGAGAGACAGAGAGATGGAGGGATGGAGAGCGAGAGAGAGACAGAGAGATGGAGGGATGGAGAGCGAGAGAGAGGGAGAGAGAGACAGAGAGAGAGGGATAGAAAACGAGAGAAAGGAAGAGGGAGTGAGAGAAAAAGAGGGAGAGGGAGGGATGGAGAGAACAACAGAGAGGGAGGGAGACAGAGAGGAAGGAAGAGAGAGCTGGTCCGACCCAGGGGAGTCCACCTCCAGCAGACAAAAGATCAATTCTCTCCATCTCTCTCCCAGCTCCTGATAACAAGCAAAAGTTCAGCAAGCCCAGGAGCTGTCTCGCATGTGAAACACACACACACTCACCAGCGGGTACACACACACACACTGCCTTTCTCTCACACACAGACACAGTCACACAGAGAGTGAAAAAATGGCTAAAGAAGAAGGGATTTTTAGATATGACAAACCTAAAACTGTACATACTTTTAGTTTTTCAGAAGGTGGTAACCCACTGGGCAAAAACTGTTTGTATCAACGTTGTTTCCATGTCATTTCAACCTCGACAAATCTATGTGATGATGTTGAATCGACGTGGAAAACTGATTTGATTTGCAAAAAGTAATCAACCTAAGGGCATTTAGTCATTTACAAAAAATTTTTTTAACCTAAATCCAATGACCTTGTGACATTTCTTGTTGATTTCACGTTGAATTCACGGTTAGTTGACAACTCAACCGAATGCAAATCAAAACTAGACAGTGAACTAACGTCTGTGCCCAGTGGTAAATACGTAAGTGATGTAAATTGTTACAATTGTTTAAGTGGTGTTCGGGTCAATGTGCCTTCATACACCAGCACGCACGTCATCAGATATGGTAATGACTTGATTCACATGCCCTTTTTAGTCAACATAAAAAGATATGTAGACCTATATTTCACATTTGTCATTGCGCCAACTGTTTCCATGTGCATTTCCTTCCCTGCTAAAGTGGAAAAGCCTGTCTTTGGCTGAGGCTCATAACAAAGACGGTAAGAGAAAACAGAATGAGACAGGAAGCTGTAGCATTCGGTCAGAACCAAAACATAATTTGTGACAGACGACGGTGCCAAGGCAGTGCGGTTTGGATAGTGATTGCGGGTAACATTGTTATTGGCAAAGGCTACGGCAGTCAAACCTAAAACACACGTTGTGAAACGCGGCTACATTTAGTCTCTCCCTCAGACACAAGTGTTATTGATAACATACTCATTTGGGGAGAGTTTATGGAGTGTGTTGTTTCCTTCCTGTTTGCGCTCTGCGCTCGCGTCACAGCACTTGTTTTTGTTAAGTCCTAAAAATTCCCCCTCTCCCGAACCACATGTTTGAGCGTTAGCCTCATGTGTTCCTCGTTTGGCCTAATGTCTTTTCAAACCTCATGAATTATTGAAATGAAACCAGAATGAAATGTCACCGTCGATGGGGTATGTCTTTAATTTAGATCGTTTCGACTGTGTTGTCCTGAAACCATACTTTTCGGAGACTCGTATTCGGAAATATTGAACCTTTTGCAGCGAATCCAACTCCCAAGAAACCTTACCTTTTAACCCAAGCGAAATAAAGAAAGAACCTATTGAAACATACTGTCAGAATTCCAATATTTTTCAAAGTGCACGTCCAAATTTCGAACAGACCGCAAAGTGGCCTCGAATCAAATGTTTACCTCAAATCACCGAACTTGGTATTCCTGAATGATTCCTGATAGTTTGTTTGGATCCTCCTGCACCCAGTGAAGTTCCAGACGTCTCCAGACTGCCTCTCCTGACATGTGGAGAAGCTGATAGTGTCTGACAGGTCCAGTGCTGGTTCTGTTTAAAAGAACCATGAACACAGTAAGGGCCTTTGGGGGGGGTTAGAACCCAGAACCCTGCCACTCCTCATCAGAGAGAGACCTGGACCCAAAGGTCACTCTGACTGACTAAAGCATTCAGGACAGTTAGGTGATGGCTGGCCTGGTCCACACTACACTGTACTAGCTTGGACAGGGTTACTGTTGTATTGGTCTGGCGTTGGCCTCCATTTTATAATCACCCGAGACTGTTATCATTTCCAATCCCCCTCGCATGCAGTCATCCTCCACCCGGAGACCCAATGTCATAACAACGTCTCAGTAATGTACCCAATGATTAGGGCTTTCTTTGGGACCCCGTAACTATGGCCTCCAACAGATGGGCTGCACCTACTTGACTATGCAGATTTATGCCGCGCCGAATATTTACAGATATTGTCATTACATGGTCATTATGGTATACGGTCGTCCATATTTAATGGGCAGTAATTGAGGCAGAAGCTGTCATGCATTGAGCTTGATGGAGAGCGTTGTTCTTGTCATGTTTTCTCTAGAAGGATACGACCAGAGAGGGACAGCTGAGCGCTCGCTGAACACAATTGACCTCTTACATGATTTTCAATTACAGGCGGGAGGAGAGAACCGGAGAGGGGTCCCTGTAGTGCGTCTGTCTCTGTCTCCTTCTCTCTGACCCAACATCTGCCCGTCCAACGTGGCACGGCAGCTCACGAGGTTGCCTGCCCTGCCTGGGATGGGCAGGTGTGTGCCGGGGAGGGCCCCTCTGTCATTAAGCCACCAGCTGTGCCGTCACGTCTGGCAAGCGAACCGCTCTGTGTCATCCATGACCCTGTCTCAGCCCCCTCGGAGGGGAGCGTGGGGCAGAGACCTTGACAGGGCAACAGGGGGTAAAGCCGCGTACGGAATATCTATGAAGGACGGACGTGGTGTGGTGTGTGGTGTCGTCCCACCTCACACCCGGCCAGGCACCACCTCAGCGGCTCAGCTCACTCTCCCCCCTCTCCTGCCAGAGACCTGGACGGGCTCTCTCATCAGCCATGTCAGTCAATAAGAGAATAACAGAACACGACTCACCTCCCGCTGTGTCTTTTCAAAGGAGAGGTGAATGCAGGTGGAAGGACAGCTCCTGCAAAAAGGACAATATTGAGAGCAAGGATACAGTTACTGTCCCTCATTGAAAGATCTGACATTGAAAACTCCCATTATATCATTATATTACATGATCAATTATATAAATGTCAGTTAAAGAAAGTTCAAGTGTGAACTAAAAATATATGAATACATTAAACCATTTTATATAGAAAGGCATACACTGAAATACACAGCAATGCATAGAATCTATATATTTTCTAGATAGGTCTACAGTACTTCGGTCAGTGCTATCCGGGATCCTTGGTACGTCCCTACCCTAAACCCTAACCTTAACCCCTAACCTAATCATAACCATAACCCTTACCTAACCCTAATTTTAAAGCTAACCTTAACCATTTGAAATGTAAACTTCAAAGGGTTAAGGACGTACCAAGGAATCCGAGATATTTTTTTCTCTCCATTGCAGCTAATTAGTCTTGATTAGCTCCACCTAGCTGCTAGTGACTGACAGTGGCACTGCTAATGCTGGTGATGGCACATGCAGCAGTTACCAGAAACAACTCCCTGGCAAGTAATGTCGAATTCCAGCCTCCCCTGGTGGAGTTAAGGTAACAGTGAACCATATATTGTTGGTTGGTTGTTGTTTTTAGCCGCCGTTATTTAAACATGTTACAAAGTAGCATGTGGCCTCACATTGAAGCTAGCTAGCTAGCTAGCCAATACCTACTACCTCTATTGTACTTGCTCAGTCAATTAGCTAGCTATCTACGCTAGCTTGACAAAATATTATTTTAACTAACTAGGAGAGGTCATCATCTGTAGTTTGACTGGTCAGCCAGATACATGTAGCCTAGCTAGATAGTCCTAACATGTTACACATACTCAATGAAACGTTTTGATAAGTCTTACATTGTATTATAAAATGTTAGACATGATGGCTTAGCCATGAGTAGAATAATAGATTGCACATTGAATTTGCTCTGACCTGCTCCAAACAGAGGAAATGTCATGAACAAAACATTGCATGCATGAAGCATATGATTCAGGAAGAAGGCTTGACTTGATTTTTCCCAGCATTGTTCATGTGTAGCCTTCTCTTCCACATCATCCTGTCCTGTCCTGACCCACTCCAAACCCCTAGCCACTTCATATGATAGGTCATCCTTTTGTGAATCAACACCATATTTCATGTAGTTTGTCTTGCACTGTACAAATGTGCTGCTAACCAGAGAGGTGTTCAGTCAGTCTCTTCTGAACAGACTAGTATGACATGACCCAGGGTGCACTACACTACAACACACTACCACATTACGTGTCCTGGATCCACACACATAGCCTCTTTAATTCAACCCCTCTGTTCTCTCCAGACCTGCCATGGTGAACTGACAGTAAGAGAGGAGCTGAAAGAAACCAGCCAGCACTACTCTGCCCTGGGTGAGAGGTTTGATTTGGGCCGGGGGAATTGGTGGCCCAGCAGGTCTGCCTGGTCTGCTTGCCTGCCTGCGTATCCATCGATGGAAGTGTCTCTCACCTCTGGCCATCTAGCGGTTCCTCCTGCCTCCTCCTCCTTTTCGACCTACCGACCGTCAGTCCGCTGAATGGTAATTCCCCCTGATAACCTTGTGGGAGCTGGGAAGGTGGAGTAGGGAGAGAAAGAGAGAAGGGGAAGAGGGGAGGAAGAGCGAGAGAGGCTCCCGCTCCGTTGGTCTGAGCCCGGTGAGGGGATCGGTGTGTGGACAGGAGCCAGGCCAATCTAGCCATCAAGTGGGCCGTCAGCCGCCCAGCCAACGGGAGACACACTGCTAATGCACGGCATCGGTCACCACGCTGCTGAAACAGCCATGTAATTATATCTCAGAGCAGTGGCCAGGGCAGGGGGCACAGAGGGCAGTGCCAGGGAGCGAAGAGTGGAGAGGCCTTTGGACAGGGGTATTGGACTGGAAGGAGAGTCAGTGATTTTTGCTGCCATTTTGGTCAATACAATCGCTAGAGCCTGAAAAATGAAATCCCCCACCAATATTTCAGTTTGTTTTTAAAAGCTAAATAAAGGTAAAATAATACAAAACACGAGATCAGTATTCCAGGTTTAAACAGTGTATTTTTATACACTATTTATGTAGGTTAATATTTCAAATATGAAAAGACACGCATTTGTCAGTGAGTAAAAAGGACAATGCAAAGAACATCTGGAGACGTTGAAACAAACAGCATGTCTGGAGTCCAGCGACTGAATTTGCCTTCGCTCTAATATTACTAGAAACAAATCTGGTGAGTTGGTTGTTGATTCATGAATATGGAATGGAAATCATTACATTTCATGGTCATTACAAAAGTATGTCAGAAGAGCAGTCATACAAATAAACAAACTTTGGACATTTTGTTTTGATGATTGTAACTAATTCCCAGGACTCTAGGTTCATGCCCACCAGCCGCACACAACATTATTGTTGAAGAGGGAACACTTAAGAGACATTGTTTTCTTTGTGTTGGAGTTTCTGATGCCTGGCTGGTGAGGAATGTGTTCTGAAAGTAGCTTTTCTCCCTTCTGCTACACATCTCTAGTCATTAGGTTTAGAGTTTTCCGTAAACTTTAACTGTCAATTCACTATAATAGTAAATTAAAAGAGCTTTGTAATGTAAGAGGTTGTGTTGTTTGAATTATTAATGTATTATGATATTGAAAAAGTCTCAATTTCATAGAAATATGATAGAATACAGTCATATTTGTAAAATAACCGTAAATGTATACCGTAATATAAAGTAAAGCATTTTAAAAAGTCCAAAATATAATTGAATCAGTCGATCAGTCAAATGTGTCATTCTTGCTATAGAAGCGTCCAAAACCTACCTAATGAGTTCCTAGGAAACCTAACTCTTTCCTCCGGTGTATTTCAAACGTTAACCCCCAAGAGTCCTTTATTGCATCCAAGGTAGTACATGTACTTGATCTTCATTTGACCACACAACAAAGAGTCAAGTATGTGTTGCTGTGTGTTTGGTCAGTCATTCTCCCCGGGCCTCTCCCAGAGTATTGGCTTCCGTGGAGCTTTTGGCGTCAGCGGTGGGATCAGTTATTCCCAGTCTCACCTACAACACGGTGTGTACATTGTTGTCTGGCGGTTATTGGCAGCTCTGCCTTCATCCTCCGACACCGGCGGCCTCCCTGGTGGCCTTTGTCACAGAAGAAAGAGAATGATCAATATCCCAGTTAAACTCGACTTTCAAAGCTGATCGCATACGGGCTCATTCAGGGGCCCCCTCCGCTTTAATGAATTTTCTTTCATTCCACGCGAGTTTTTAAAACATCAAATAATACATCGGCCGGGGCACAGTAAAATATTTAGATCTATTGACTGTGGTTGAAAAATGGAGAGGGCAAAAACTCTGGTGGTTTGATGTTGATATAGTCTGAGCACTTTAATCCACCCGAGTGATTCCTTTTATCTGCCTGGGCTTCTCCAACAGAGAGAAAAGGAGCCTCAAGAATATTCTCAAACACGCAGCAACTCTTTTTAAACCCCCCTGCTTTACCTTTGCTGCTGCACATTCTCAAGCCGTCTTTCCGAGGAGAGTGTATTCTTCCGATTGTAAGGCAGTGGCAATGCCGAAGACAACAACTCCACACAGCAGCAGCGAACACGAGCGAGGTGATAAAAATTACATCACACGGGGAAGGGGGCTACAGAAGTTTGTTGGCCATAGGTATTGACAAAAATATCATTACACTGCCTGACACGAAACGTCCCAGAATGGAAAAGAATACAAGAAAGAAGACACAAGATTGTAAAGAGTGGTTGGTGTGAGGTTATCAAAGAGACTCATATCTTTGAATATTGACTGCTTGTTTTTGAAAGAGGATGACACATGGTACAAGCAGAAGATGAAGAGGACTTTTCTCTTTGTGGTTATATTGTTGCTCAGCTCAAGGCGTGTTTGTAATAATAAGCCCTTTGAATGGTTCTGCAGTCCAACCAAGACTTAGACAGACCGATACATGTTTGTTTTTAAGGGTAGCTGTGGTATCTCTTCTTTTCCTTTACCAGAAACTCTCTTATCTAGTGTGATATGGTTTGAGTTAGTTTGGGCGTCCCCAGTCAAAGTCACATAGAGGTGAAGAGCCCAGGCCTAACCTGTCCCCTCGCGGAGCCACTCTCCCTATCGTAGTGGTAAATTGTGCTGCGTGTGTGTATACTGCTGCGTGGATGCTTGTGGCTTGGCCGTGTGTGTACAGTGTGAGTGTGTTTGGCTGGCGTGACAGCCCGGCCTTGACGTTAAACATCTGTTGGGTGATTCATTCGGCTCAGGATGCGGAGTGACACTGAGACACATCTGCCGTCGCACGGCGCTCCCCTCTACTCCCTCCCTCCTCTCCCAACCTGCCCCTCATTAGCCCGGGATTGCTTCGCCATGCAAACCACTTTTCTGATGATGCCGTCATTTTCCCTGCTCTCCCTCGCGGTTAGTTCACCAAAGTGACATCCTGCCCCCCCCCCCCCCCCCCAGATGCATAGCCTTGGGGAGATTTAGAGATGGCAAACACAATGAAACTCAAGAACCTGGCAACCAACACCTGGTCTCTCCCAGAACTAGGTTTATTTAGTCCTTTCTTCCCCCAACGCCTGGTCTCTCCCAGAACTAGGTTTATTTAGTCCTTCCTTCCCCCAACACCTGGTCTCTCCCAGAACTAGGTTTATTTAGTCCTTCCTTCCCCCAATGCCTGGTCTCTCCCAGAACTAGGTTTATTTAGTCCTTCCTTCCCCCAACACCTGGTCTCTCCCAGAACTAGGTTTATTTAGTCCTTCCTTCCCCCAACGCCTGGTCTCTCCCAGAACTAGGTTTATTTAGTTCTTCCTTCCCCCAACGCCTGGTCTCTCCCAGAACTAGGTTTATTTAGTCCTTCCTTCCCCCAACGCCTGGTCTCTCCCAGAACTAGGTTTATTATGTCCTTCCTTCCCCCAACGCCTGGTCTCTCCCAGAACTAGGTTTATTTAGTCCTTCCTTCCCCCAACGCCTGGTCTCTCCCAGAACTAGGTTTATTTAGTCCTTCCTTCCCCCAACGCCTGGTCTCTCCCAGAACTAGGTTTATTATGTCCTTCCTTCCCCCAACGCCTGGTCTCTCCCAGAACTAGGTTTATTTAGTCCTTCCTTCCCCCAACACCTGGTCTCTCCCAGAACTAGGTTTATTTAGTCCTTCCTTCCCCCAACACCTGGTCTCTCCCAGAACTAGGTTTATTTAGTCCTTCCTTCCCCCAACGCCTGGTCTCTCCCAGAACTAGGTTTATTTAGTCCTTCCTTCCCCCAACGCCTGGTCTCTCCCAGAACTAGGTTTATTTAGTCCTTCCTTCCCCCAACGCCTGGTCTCTCCCAGAACTAGGTTTATTTAGTCCTTCCTTCCCCCAACGCCTGGTCTCTCCCAGAACTAGGTTTATTTAGTCCTTCCTTCCCCCAATGCCTGGTCTCTCCCAGAACTAGGTGTATTTAGTCCTTCCTTCCCCCAACGCCTGGTCTCTCCCAGAACTAGGTTTAATTAGTCCTTCCTTTCCCCAACGCCTGGTCTCTCCCAGAACTAGGTTTATTTAGTCCTTCCTTCCCCCAACGCCTGGTCTCTCCCAGAACTAGGTTTATTTAGTCCTTCCTTCCCCCAACGCCTGGTCTCTCCCAGAACTAGGTTTATTTAGTCCTTCCTTCCCCCAACCCCTGGTCTCTCCCAGAACTAGGTTTATTTAGTCCTTCCTTCCCCCAACGCCTGGTCTCTCCCAGAACTAGGTTTATTTAGTCCTTCCTTCCCCCAACGCCTGGTCTCTCCCAGAACTAGGTTTATTTAGTCCTTCCTTCCCCCAACGCCTGGTCTCTCCCAGAACTAGGTTTATTATGTCCTTCCTTCCCCCAACGCCTGGTCTCTCCCAGAACTAGGTTTATTTAGTCCTTCCTTCCCCCAACGCCTGGTCTCTCCCAGAACTAGGTTTATTTAGTCCTTCCTTCCCCCAACACCTGGTCTCTCCCAGAACTAGGTTTATTTAGTCCTTCCTTCCCCCAACGCCTGGTCTCTCCCAGAACTAGGTTTATTTAGTCCTTCCTTTCCCCAACGCCTGGTCTCTCCCAGAACTAGGTTTATTTAGTCCTTCCTTCCCCCAACGCCTGGTCTCTCCCAGAACTAGGTTTATTTAGTCCTTCCTTCCCCCAACGCCTGGTCTCTCCCAGAACTAGGTTTATTTAGTCCTTCCTTCCCCCAACGCCTGGTCTCTCCCAGAACTAGGTTTATTTAGTCCTTCCTTCCCCCAACGCCTGGTCTCTCCCAGAACTAGGTTTATTTAGTCCTTCCTTCCCCCAACGCCTGGTCTCTCCCAGAACTAGGTTTATTTAGTCCTTCCTTCCCCCAACACCTGGTCTCTCCCAGAACTAGGTTTATTTAGTCCTTCCTTCCCCCAACGCCTGGTCTCTCCCAGAACTAGGTTTATTTAGTCCTTCCTTCCCCCAACGCCTGGTCTCTCCCAGAACTAGGTTTATTTAGTCCTTCCTTCCCCCAACGCCTGGTCTCTCCCAGAACTAGGTTTATTTAGTCCTTCCTTCCCCCAACGCCTGGTCTCTCCCAGAACTAGGTTTATTTAGTCCTTCCTTCCCCCAACGCCTGGTCTCTCCCAGAACTAGGTGTATTTAGTCCTTCCTTCCCCCAACGCCTGGTCTCTCCCAGAACTAGGTTTAATTAGTCCTTCCTTTCCCCAACGCCTGGTCTCTCCCAGAACTAGGTTTATTTAGTCCTTCCTTCCCCCAACGCCTGGTCTCTCCCAGAACTAGGTTTATTTAGTCCTTCCTTCCCCCAACGCCTGGTCTCTCCCAGAACTAGGTTTATTTAGTCCTTCCTTCCCCCAACCCCTGGTCTCTCCCAGAACTAGGTTTATTTAGTCCTTCCTTCCCCCAACGCCTGGTCTCTCCCAGAACTAGGTTTATTTAGTCCTTCCTTCCCCCAACGCCTGGTCTCTCCCAGAACTAGGTTTATTTAGTCCTTCCTTCCCCCAACGCCTGGTCTCTCCCAGAACTAGGTTTATTATGTCCTTCCTTCCCCCAACGCCTGGTCTCTCCCAGAACTAGGTTTATTTAGTCCTTCCTTCCCCCAACGCCTGGTCTCTCCCAGAACTAGGTTTATTTAGTCCTTCCTTCCCCCAACGCCTGGTCTCTCCCAGAACTAGGTTTATTTAGTCCTTCCTTCCCCCAATGCCTGGTCTCTCCCAGAACTAGGTTTATTTAGTCCTTCCTTTCCCCAACGCCTGGTCTCTCCCAGAACTAGGTTTATTTAGTCCTTCCTTCCCCCAACGCCTGGTCTCTCCCAGAACTAGGTTTATTTAGTCCTTCCTTCCCCCAACGCCTGGTCTCTCCCAGAACTAGGTTTATTTAGTCCTTCCTTTCCCCAACGCCTGGTCTCTCCCAGAACTAGGTTTATTTAGTCCTTCCTTTCCCCAACGCCTGGTCTCTCCCAGAACTAGGTTTATTTAGTCCTTCCTTCCCCCAATGCCTGGTCTCTCCCAGAACTAGGTTTATTTAGTCCTTCCTTCCCCCAACGCCTGGTCTCTCCCAGAACTAGGTTTATTTAGTCCTTCCCCAATGCATGTTCAATTGCAGTAATTCAAAATACTTTTTCCGTGAAAAGATGATTTAAGCGTGCTCAATTCATAATACACGTTGTTTATGTTTGATCTGAAAGACTGTTTGAAAGATTATGTATTGCTTTAGTTGACACACAAGACAGATTAAACACATTTCCGTAGTAAAAAAATGAATGTGTCATTCAATAAATATCTAGATTTAAGTGTGGTATGGAGCTATGAAATGATGACTTTATTTGTTATCTGTTAGGGAATTCTTTATGTAATACTGCAGTAAAGGCCCATAGATAGGTATGTAGACTACATCTATATGGTTTGGAAATCATTTCAACCCCAGTGACAGATGCTCTTGCTCACCACTTTACAAGGCCCTGTAATCACTTGAGTGAATACAGCTTGACTGATTAAGGTTTAGAGCATTTGTCCGACTTGTTCTACACAAACCCAGAGTACATGTTAGATCATAATTTGATCACCCTGCAATGCAGGACATTTTAAAATGTGTAGTGTATTTGAGGATTAAAAAGGCTTCTTAAGTTTTTAATTTCCACGTTGAAATTTCAGACTTGATTTTCCCTTACGGAAAATGTATCGACCCCCTACAAAAATGTCCATTAATTATAATCCACAAAATCATTCAAATTTTCTGTTGCTACAGGTTTCTTTTCCTGCTGTAGCAAACTGGCTCAAATTAAGATCCTACATCTGTAATATGTGGTGTGGTACTGTGGCCCACATTGTAACAGTACAGAAGAACATCGGCTTGCTATTTGGTGGGATTTGACAATTGGATTTGACAGTTGGAAAGTGCTGGTGAGGACAACACTCAGTATGTGGTGTTGCCGTATTATCAGTATCTAAGCATTTTACTGTGTTGGCTACAGCAACGTTTCGGCATAACCGTGTGTATTTCTCAGATGAAAAGTTGTCATTATTTCATCTTCTGTCACTTTTCCTTCATTTGTAAGCTGTCTGTATGTTGTAATTGCATCCGTCATAAATTCGGCAGCATTCGTTTTTCTTTTTGGATCCTTGCAGCCATTTTGTGTCAGGATTAAAGGAGAATAAATAGGCCCATGTCAAACCTCTGGCCGCTCTGTACAGCACAGTGTGTCCCCTATCAACCCCACACTAAGGGAACCTGTCCTCAAGTGTTGGAACGTTGAACTCAACTCATAGTTTGACCAGTATGGTGTATATCAGCACCACTTCAACCCAGCTGCTGCAACATCACTAAACAGTATGACGACCAATATGAACAAATGGCGATCCAAAAAAACAAGGCATCGATGACCAGCAAACTAGCATGAAGTCGATGATGACATACTTGTAAGTTGGATAGGAAAACACTGCAGCTGCTTGTTGAAGGGAATGATGTCACCGTGTTGGGTACAGTCAGACCCGGGGAGGGACGCTAGATTCTAGAAGCCCTTTGATCCTGTCTCCATGGCGCCCCCAGATGTTCTGAAGCTTGTCGGGGCATTGTGATGTGGAAGCCTGTTTATTTACAGAGGTAATGTCCAGTCATTATATGCACAACTCATCCATCAAACACAGAGGAACGATCAGGGAGATTTCTTTCTTTGCACTTGATGATGAGAGTATACCCACATGTATTACTCCCATGGGTGCGTCCACAATGGCACCCTATTCCATATGTAGTGCACTACCTTTGACCTGGGTCCATGCACTATACATGGAATAAGGTACCATTGTCAGAAACACGTGTTTCATTCAGTGGGACTTGGGACCCAGGGAACTTAGTTTACCTACGGTGAAGATATATTTCCGCTGTAAATTAGTATAGTCGTCTCCTGCATTTCAAAGTGTTTTACCAGCTATTTATGATAAGCACAGTTGTTGTATCCTAATGTTATTAGGCATTCTGTACTGTAGGTAGTTATTTCCTTCAATTTCTAAATTCCAAATAGCCCTTTTTCTCCTGTTGTTCTGCCTTGTCACCAACAGGTGGCAGTATGATACCTGAATCTGGAAGTATTGCAGCTCAACTCCAGTCCTACAGTCTTAGAAGAAGCAGTCTCTTTGATTTGGTGATTGCCGAGTATATACCACTGCAAAGTACAAACTCACCATCAGAATGCCTAATTGGGTAAAAATGAAGATCATAATAAAATGTGAGGATATATTTTCATTCACACATGCGCCATCTCTTTATGTGTCCTGTCTTTGTTTAGTGTAGTAATTTACGTTCAGAACATCAATCCACGTTTGAATGTTTGTCGGTCTTGGAAGAGGGCTGGAACGGGTATTATGTTCTGCTAGTTTTATAGCACTACACAAAGCCTCATATTTGAATTTCTTCTCAATATAAGGCTTGGGTACTACATATGTAGACAGTATGTCACGCTGAGGTGCTGCAATGATGTCCAAAGTTGATTTACTGTACACTTGTATTCTTCTGATATTGGTCAGCTGTCTTCAGAAATGAGTATTATTTTCTGGGACTCCAGTTGTCAGTTGTGTGCTGCATTTCAACGACCATTTGAATGTTTTTTTTGTGTTTTGTTGAGGTAATATGAAATCACAGGTGAGAGAGTATTTGAGACATGGGATTTTTGTTTGCCAAAGTAATTTTCAGGAAAAAATATTGCTCTCTCTCAATCAATCGCTTCTTTATCAAGTCGAAATATACTATTTCTAAAGATTCTGAACATTATTTAAAAAACAATTCTTTCTCTTTGGTGGCAGAATGTACAACCGTACACTCAAGAGCTTTTGGATCTTTTTAAAATGTTTTTCTCTTCCAATATTGACAATATCACTCCTCCAACTCGCGGGTGCAAGGGGATGGGAAACCCTTGTAATGCAGATGTGACACCATTTTCCCTCTAACCATCAGGCTACTCCAATCCCCATTGAAAGCAATTAAAAGGTAGCTGAATCCTAAGACCACAATGGGTTAATTTCTGGGGTTGTTGCCACGGCAGCCCGATACAATGAATTCTCTTTGTTTACTTGGCAACAGAAGCTCAAGGTGGAGTTTCTATTGACTCTTGTCAAGTCTCAATATGATAAAATGACTAGCTCTAGTAAAAATAAACCGTTCTAGGGGACTGGCCATTGGGCCACTACTATTCACAATTTCATAGGATTTATTGTTGTTCGTAAATTGTATTTCCCTCTTAATTTTAAGTAAAGAAAAGGCAGTTTTCCCATCTTTCACATTCATCGCTTCCACTCAGAGAATTGGTAGATTTATTTTCTGTTGAGAAAAAAAAAAAAATGGAGAAAAATCAATTAGTGCTAAATTTATTCATAGATTTCTGGAGTCTGGGCGATCAATGCGAGTCCACTCAGAGGGGCTCGGTGGGACCCGGTTCATCCCAGTTAATGTGTTTGAAGGGGAATTACCATTGATGTTGTTTTGCCTTCCTTGCAGGTCAAAGAGCGCGTCGAGCTGTCAGGCCCCAGCGCCACCAGGGAGGGGCTCTCCTCGCCCACCTGGCCTAGCTCGCCTAGCTGGCCGTTACCCACAAGGCACCTGGACAGGAGAGGGACCCGCAGGCAGTAGGGCCAGAGGGGTAAGAGTGAAGGAGTGTCAGCTTGACTGTAAGTCATTATCCACAAACACCACCCACCCACGGACTCTCAGGGATTCACTGTGCTGGGGCTAATTGTGAATCCCATCATCCATTGCAATACGGCACATTGATTTATCTCACTAAACACACAAAGAAACAAATACACTTGACTCTGAGGTAGCCTACTGGTATTTCAGTGGGGACTAATGTGTTTGTGTGCGCTATCATAAATGACATGTATAGTATGTACACAGTACTGAACACTAAATAGGCAACTCGAGTAGCAGTAGGTAAAACTGCCTGTCTGATTGGTGGGGGAAAAGGAATCGCAATTCATTCAACACAAGCAATTGAGACTTCTCCAGTCCTCCATTATGAGAGGTAGTTATAGGCTTCTTCATCATCAGGTCCACAGTGACTTAATGATATGTTGTGCTTCCTGTATGATCCTCTTCCTTTGAGCAGCAACACTACTTTTTCTTCAGAAAAAAAGCGCATTAACACACTCGCTATCGATTTCAAACAGTTCCAGCACACAGGCCATAGTCCAGGTCAATTAGAGATATTTGGACATTTGCAAATAATTTTTTCCCCTTCAGATCCTGAGGCTCTTAAAATGCACTTTTGCCCCTCACAGCACTGGGAAGATTCTCTGTGGAGCCTGACATCTTGATCCGCAACAGAGACTAAATGATAACCGTTTCCTTGTAAATACTCTACCCTGCGGGGGAAGAGTTTAAATAGACCAACTAGTTTTCTCTCTCTCTCTCTCTCTGTCTCTCTCTCTCATTTATCTACAGTACTTGCTGAACATCCATATTATTAACTTTACTGTACATTAACAACATACTGTATGCACTTTGGCCTAGTCTTCTCCATCACACATTTTTACTGTAGATGGGGTAGAGATCAAAACCACACAAGCATAGTGTTTGTACAATACAAACAGGATAAGCATTCAGTCAAATGTGCAGTGGTCTCAATGTAATGCAACCAATTCCCAGCTGAATGGTGAATTAGTCGCAGTACTAGGAGTTTAGGGCGTTTCTAAATGTAAAGGAAATATAATTCCGTCATTGTTCTTAACTGTTTCTCTTTGTTTTTTTTTCTTTCTTTTAAATATAATATTCTTTAAAGGCTCCTCTATTTCAGTCAGAGAGAACAAGCTCCTCTCCGTTTCAGACTGTTTGGTCTCTCAGCATCTGTGATCACTCTCATTAGTCTCTCACAGAGCAACTCACTTCACTACACAGACAAGCGCGCACGAACGCAATGCCACACACACACACACACACACACACACACACAGATCAACTCTCTTCAGTCCATTTATTTTAATTTCAAACATATCATTGACCGCTGTCTGAGTGCACAGCAGCTTCAACCCAGATCTAAGAGAAAGTGTTTATTTTAAAGTAACTAATGCCCTCACTCTTCTACTACAGAAATATACATGGGGAGAATCGATTAGCTGCAAAGCCAGTATTAGTATATATATCTTTTTTTTTTAATTGTTGAAGAAATAACAATTTGTAAATAATTCCCTTTACTAACAAGTGTGCAGCCTCTGTACTGCTGAAAACATACAAACCTATATTTGTTGATTTATTTATTTTTACAGAAAACGGCAATGTGAAAGAGTGACGCTAGCATTATCGTTCTGCGTCCCCGTGCTTCCTGAAACCTTCTTGTTTATAGTAGATGACAACGTCCTCCCACTAACATGTCCACAGTGAACTACTGTTACAAACACAAACACAAGACTGACATAAACACCATTTGATTGAGGTACAAATATTTTCACAACACATATTCAGCATTTAATCATCCCGAAGGGGATAATGTGTCTGTGAAGAAAAAAAAAGAAATGCATAAACACAAAAGAAAAGGCCAATATAAAATGTTACATGGTACTCTGTTCATAAAATAGTATAAATGACTTACTATAAACATCTTTACAGTTCAATACCAATGGCGGATATGATACACTATATTCTAATGAGATATATTTGAATGTGATATATTCTAATGTAATGTGATATGTTCTGGGGAGATATTGGCCCCATGTCACATCCTTATCAAACAGGTGTTTTGTCCCCTTCAATGCAGAGTTATTATTTCCGTATGACTGCCTGTGATCTATTACTTGTAAATGTATAGATCTTTTCTCTCTGCAAGCCCCCCCCCCTCCCCTCTCTCTGAGCATGCTGCTAGGAGATCAATTGTGTTTGTACTGTATGTATGTGTATGAAGGAGTCCCCACAGTCAGTTCCTCCACTTATACGGTAATGTACTGACATAGGAGATTCCACGGGGAATGCACACACAGAATAGTGAGCTACGTCGGCACCAGCGTGCTTGTAATGTATTGTTGGTACTGTAGAGGGTTGGAGCAGCAGAGCAACGCACTGACGTGTGTACAGTGCCTTCAGAAAGTATTCATACCCTTGACTTATTCCATATTTTGTTGTTACAGCCTCAATTCAAAATGAATTTTAAAACATCTCACCCATCTACACACAATACACCATAATGACAAAGCGAAAACATGTTTTTTTAAATTGTTGCTAATTTATTGAAAATGAAAAACAGAAATATCTCATTGACATAAGTATTCACATCCTTGAGTCAATACTTTGTAGAAGCACCTTTGGCAGCGATTACAGCTGTGAGTCTTTCTGGGTAAGTCTCTAAGAGCTTTCCACACCTGGATTGTGCAACATTTGCCCATTTTATTATTTTGAAAATTCTTCAAGTTCTGTCAAATTGGTTGTTGGTCATTGCTAGACAACTGTTTTCAAGTAGATTTTAAGTCAAAACTGTAACTCGGCCACACAGGAACATTCGCTGTAAGCATCTCCAGTGTTGATTTGGCCTAGTGTTTTAGGTTATTGTCCTGATGAAAGGTGAATTTGTCTCAGTGTCTGGTGGTATAAAGCACACTGAACCAGGCTTTCCTCTAGGATTTTCCCTGTGTTTAGCTCCATCCGTATTCTTTTTTTATCCTGAAAAACTCCCCAGTCGTTAACGATTACAAGCATACCATAACATGATGCAGCCACCACTATGCTTGGAAAATATGGAGAGTGGTACTCAGTAATGTGTTGTATTGGATTTGCCTCAAACATAACACTTTGTATTCAGGTCAAAAAGTTAACTGCTTTGCCACTTTTTTTGCAGTTTTACTTTTTTATTTTTTATTTGATTTATTTCACCTTTATTTAACCAGGTAGGTAAGTTAAGAACAAGTTCTCATTTACAATTGCGACCTGGCCAAGATAAAGCAAAGCAGTTCGACAACATACAACAACACAGAGTTACACATGGAGTAAAACAAATATACAGTCAATAATACAGTAGAAAAATAAGTCTATATACAATGTGAGCAAATGAGGTGAGATAAGGGAGGTAAAGGCAAGAAAGGCCCTGGTAGCAAAGTAAATACAATATAGCAAGCAAAACACTGGAATGTTTTACTTTTGTAGTAGAAGAAAGTGCAAAGTAGAAATAGAGATAATGGGGTGCAAAGGAGCAATATAAAATAATACTTTAGTGCCTTGTTGCAAACAAGATGCATGCTTTTGAATATTTAATTCTGTACTGGCTTCCTTCTTTTCACTCCGTGAATTAGGTTAGTATTGTGGAGTAACTACAATGTTGTTGATCCATCCTCAGTTTTCTCCTATCACAGCCATTAAACGGTTTTAAAGTCACCATTGGCCTCATGGTGATATCCCTGAGCCGTTTCCTTCCTCTCCAGCAACTGAAGGACGCCTGTATTTAATTTATTTAACTAGGCAAGTCAGTTAAGAACAAATTCTTATTTACAATGACGGCCTACCGTGGAACAGTGTTACTAGACCAACGCTCTAACCACTAGGCTACCTGCCACCCCTGTAACTTTGTAATGACTGGATGTATTGATACACCATCCAAAGTGTCTTTAATAACTTTACCATGCTCAAAGGGATATTTAATGTCAGTTTTTATTTTATTTTTACCCACCTACCAATAGGTGCCCTTCTTTGCAAGGCATTGGAAAACCTCCCTGGTCTTTGTGGTTGAATCTGTGTTTGAAATTCACTGCTCGACTGAGGGACCTTACAGATAATTGTATGTGTGGGGAACAGAGATGAGGTAGTCATTTCAAAATCCATGCAACCTATTGAGTCCATGCGACTTGTTAAGCACATTTTTACTCCTGAACGTATTTAGGCTTACCGTAGCAAAGAGGTTGAATACTTATTGACTCAAGACATTTCAGCATTTCATTTTGGATTCAATTTATTTCTATATTTTTTATATTCCACTTTTTTTTCATTATGGAGTATTGTGTGTAGGCCAGTGACACAACATTTACATTTAATACATATTCAATTCAGGCTGTAACACTATTTTTTTGGGGGAAAAGTCAAGGGGCGGGAATACTTTCTGAAGGCAGTGAATGCATGCACACACACACACACACACACACACACACACCTTACAGCGGCCCTCGCAGTGTCTAAACCCACCACTGTACTGTATGCATGTTGAGGTTACGACCTTCCTGTACGTATTGGCCTTGCTGATTAATCAATCACTGAGCTCCTGTTCTGTTTCACTGAGCTACAGGGGGATACAGGCTCAATGAGAACTTTCATCACAGCAAAATACTTCTAGCTGTTTTATTAATCCTTCAGACTGACCCAACTACCTGTCCACAGCAAAAGGGAATTATTCCCATGCATTTCAATATTATATCGACCTTATAACTACCCAAGTTTAAGTCCTAAATCCATACTGGCGCTCTGTCTGAGAAGCTATAGGGCTCCCTCCTCCCCCGCCTGTCTCTTCCCTTTTACAACTGAGGTGGGAGGCAGGTCACACGCTAGGCTGTGGGGGTTTGATGTATTTAACCCAGCCAAAGTCAGGAAGTGAGAAGATGTGTACGCCGGTCTGTGTGTGTGCGTACATTTCCTTGTGCTTGTGTGTGTTCGTTGCTCCCACCCAGCGACAGAGGCTCTCCCAGAAGGTGACGGTGACCTCTGAGTCAGTGGTTTATCATGTCCCGTTGATTCACCGGGAGCGGTGGGGCCGACTCCATCTGCCGTCAGTTCAGGCTCTCCGTTATGTCAGTTGGGCTGTGTTAAGTCTGAGGCAGAGAGCGTTTGGCCGCGGTGCTGACGGCGTCCTGAGCGCTAGGCAGGCAGGGTCGGAGACGGCAATCACAGTGACAAGCCCTCAAAACAGGCAGGCCATGAATATGCAAGATAGCTTCCTCCATACTACATCAGAACAAAGGAAAACAGGTTGATGTTGCTGAAAGGTAAAATAAGCAATTTTGCCATCTTAGGTTTGTGGTGTTGACAATTTTAGCATATTTTTTTTTGGACTCTCAGGTCGTTTCATTTTTATTTCAACAGTTTTAGAATGATCCAGTAGAAAAGGAAAAGTTCCTTGTCGGTTACATCACTGGATATTAAATCAGTACAGCTCTGTAAGAATGTGTTAAAAACCATCTAATTGGACTGACTCCTTTTCATCTAGGTAGTATGTATGATCTAATATTTAAACATTTCTAAATTATATAATTCTTTTTTTTTTTTTACATTGCGTCAATATTTTGATTGAGCTTGATAGGGACTTGGTTTCAGACTTGGTTTCAGACTTGGTTTCAGTCTGTTGCAACTGCCCTCCCTATAATGCAAATTAACAAACACATGTCTTTGATATTGAAATTAGCCCAATCACTTTAGTACACAGTACAAAGCTCAGTGCACTTTGAATCTAATTCAATTACAGTGAGGTCTTTTACCGTTAAAAATGGATTGGATTTGTTGTGACTTAAGTCAACACTTGTCTTTTTGTATGTTTTTTGTTCATTTGAGAAAAGCTTAAGTTACAATGACAAAGCTGTGTTCCCCCCCAGAATGAACCTTCATTCTGTCTTTGCCATTGAACACCCCTGTAGATACAGTAGATCTAGGCCTGTGTCGAACTTCTGAATTGTTTGTAGGTTCCTCAGTGTGTGATGAGGTCTGAGAGGACCTGGGTGAACTGACAGGCACTGGACCATGCAAAGCAAACAGAGATGGCTCTCTAACTGGGTGGGTGTGCGTGTGGTGTGTGGGTAAAGCTTTGTGTGCTCTCTGTAGTCTAGTGAGATGCATAGCCCTATATGCAGTCAGTCAGTAACAGCCTGTTTTTCCCAGACAAAGACACCATGTTGGTGGTCCTCAGAGATCAGCTAACACTCTCGCCCACTAAAGGAAGTGATAACAGGACAGTGTGTGTGTGTGTGTGTGTGTCTACTACTGACAACAGAAACTTCCACATCAAGAGACAACGGAGCTCCCAACCCAACCTGATGACCCGGCCGTTCTTATTCTCCTAGAGCAACAACACCCAGTAACTGAAACACTAATGAGATGTAGAGATGAGGACCAGGGAGACACTGCTACAGCACTATACTCAATATGACGTCTGAAATGTCTCTATTCTTTTGACTGTAATGTTCACTATTCATTTCTCATTGTTTATATCACTTTTGTTAATTATCTATTTAACTTGAGAGCGAGATTGGCCTCCTACCCAGAAGTGTCTAATTCCTGTGTTATTGTGTTGCCTTGTGCTTCAGTACAACCTCTCAGATAGCAAAGCATTACCATTAGTAATGAGGTGATAGCTAGTATTATTTCCATATGTGGCTGGCTGGCCTCACACTGCTGTTGCTGCCTTGTGTTTAATCCAGTGGAAATAAGATCAGATTCTCTCTGGCTGCGTTTACACAGGCAGCCCAATTCTGATCTTTTTTCCCACTAATTGGCCTTTTGACCAATCAAATCAGATCTTTTCACATCAGATCTTTTCTGATTAGTGAAAGGGGAAAAAAAGATCAGAATTGGTGCTGCTTGTCGAAATGCAATCTCTTTGTGTACATGGACTGATTTCGGATCAGATTGGCTTAGATTCCCTTTTCTTCTTTCCGCCGTCACCCTGTACTGTACAAGAGGAAAAGGGTAGTGGCGCTATTAACTGTACAGGTTTCCTGTTTGGTGGAAGGGGTCTCGCATTCCAGAGTGCACACACACACACACACACACACACACACACACACTCTGTCTTTCTCTGAAACACTTCGAATGCCATGTACACCTCTCTCTTTCTCTCTGCCTCTGTCTTTATGGGAATGCCACTCTGACTGGCCCGTTATGCAACGAGAGGGGAGCCCACCCCTTCCACCAGAGTTGCTGCTGGACTTCTCTGAGCTTCCTAAAAGCTTTTAGCTTTAACACAGCGCCCGGGACACACAGAGGCCCGTTTCTCCCTCCTCTCTCTCCGCCAGGGGAGGAGTGTATTGCCATGTGAGGACCTGATTGCCTTGAATCAGCCATCAATTATTCAAACGATGGCAGATAGCATCCACCTATAGCGACGCGCGGCAAAGGGGCTTTCAGGAGGAAGTGGAGAGAGTGAGACCAACTCGGCCTAGACCTCAGTAATCAATATGGGCGGTGGTAACTTGCTCTCTGTCCCACTCTCTCTCTCTCTCGGTCCCATGTTCTCCCTCTCTTACTCTCTTCCTCTCGCTCTCTCACTCTCTCTTTGTGTGGGACTGTGACAGCCATGTGAGCCCTGTGGAGAGGCATACTGCCGTGTCTGTGGAGGCCACCGTGTAGGCCCGGCCGAGGTTTGGAAACATGCCCGTACACGTCCCAGTCCCAGCTCCGCTTATTGAAAATTGAAACCCGCCCTCTCTGTTTGTCTCTCTCTTTCTCCAGCGGGTCCCGTCGGTCGTCTGAGCCGAGCTGATGAGCTGTAAGTGAGCTTGATGAATGTCCCCGTTCACCCGTGACACCTGGTTCCCCCAAAACACAGGGGCTGAAGGAACCTCAGGGATACAGGGGGGGAAGAAAAAGGACTGGCTCTTTCTTGGACGGGTCCGACAGTTTTAGGGACCACCCAGGATTTGTGTGCAAGAGGTTTTCTCCACTTCTTGGCATTTTTTTCTGAACATGGTCTCCATGAAGAGGCCTCTGGCACACCTTTTCCTCCGGTACTTTAGTCACTGTCACTGACTCACAAAGACCTGAACACTGTCTGACGTCACCACCCACACAGGCTGACCTTCCAGGCTTCCAGACCTGGAAACATTTCCCCTCCTCTCTTCCTCTCCTCTCTCAGTCTGTTCGCTAATAGAATATCGGCTAACCCATGGAGCCGGCGCTGGCCGTTCCACTCCCCCAAAAAGACAACAGCCCAGGTTTTAAAGAGTCGTTTATCCTAATGAAGTGTAAATCACACCTGCTCCGGCTGAAGAGGGGCCGTTTTGTCTCTTCTTCTCATCCTCGTCTTCGACGCGTGAACGTTCCACCAGGTTTCCTCTCTGCCTTTCCTGTCTGTAGCGGAGACGTAGACAAACTCAAAGAACATTTGTCGGGGAGGGGAAGGAGAGGAGGGTGACTGGGTGGGAAGAGTTGGATAACAATGGCTGCCGTCCAAGGTTGGCTAATAGTATCTGACACACTGTGCAATTTTGAGGCTTATCTCAACATTGTTTTTACAGCTGTAATTAAGCCACCTAATCAGAAGCACATTGGTCAGGACAGTCTGGGGCTGTGAGGGAGCGCACAAACACACACACACACACACACACAGTGAGCTCTGTTCAGCCCCGCGGCGCAGCAGCAGCAGCACTGGGACGGAGGCCAGCTGGGAACTGTGGGTGGGAGAGCATCCTGACACACACACATACACACACAGTATCTGTGAACTAGGGCCACACTAAAACAGCACAGATGCTGAGAAGAAGCAGGTCTTGTGTGTGTGTTCTTGTGGTAACACTGAGTGTCTATGCAACTATGTATGAGATATTGTGTGTCTTTGCCGTATTAGTGTGCATTGCGTGTGTGTGTTTATAAAGTGAGCAATCATGCATTGGGCTTATGTGTGCACAAGTGTATTTCCATGTGTGTCCGCACATATCCTTTTGCATGGACACAATGCTCGTGTGTGTGTGTGTGTGTGTGTGTGTGTGTGTGTGTGTGTGTGTGTGTGCGGTTGCTTTGGGGCCCTTAGAGGTGGGGCCCCGCCCTTGTCAGGGCCCGGTGCCGTGTCCCCCACTCAAATGGCAGCTGCAGCACAGCCCCAGTGCAGCGAGACGGAGGAAGGCCAGGGCCAATGTCAACAGATGAGCTGGTCTGGACCGGCTGTCTTGCTGTGTGTTCTGATTGTAAATTGCGCTGGTGATGATTAGAGAACTCCAACACAGGATGTAGACTCTTAAAACTGTCCAGAGAAAATAATTTTCAACTATGTTCAGGAAAACCCCTCCTCTCCAACCCCGGCCCTCTTTAATTTAAACATCATGGGTTGTGTGAAGAGGTGGAAGAAGTTGGTGTGTAAATGATTTTAAGGCCTCCTGAGTAAGGGGCCAGACAATGGGCTCTGTTCAGTTGTTTCATCGTATCTCCTCTTACTTTCTCACACACTCACAGGCACTTACATGGACAGGTCAAGTACTGTCTGTCACCGGCACTAAGGAGGGGAAATAGTTTGGTGTGTGTGCTTGTTTGAACTGTACAGTATGTGTGTGTACAGTATGTTTGTTCGGAAGAGCTTTTGTTAGTTTGTATTGGCTTTACATGTTGGATGTATGCCTAAGTGTGTGTGTTTGTGTGTGCACGTACGTATGTGTTTTTCGTGTACGTTCCTAGGCGCTCGTGTGTGTTAATGCTATTATTCACTTGTTTATTCCTGAACATGGCTGTGTGTGTCTCTCTCTGTCAGTTAGTGGGTTAGGAAGATCAATGGGCTCTGTAATAACAACTGCAGAGCTGCGAGGTTGACGGGGATGAATTCATATTGTTCTGCTCTTCTCCTCTACCGCCTCCTACTCACTGTGTCACGGGGTGCAGCCCAAATTGCACCCTATTCCCTATCTAGTCCACTACTTTTGACCAGAGCTTTATGGGACCTGGTTAAAAGTAGTGGCCCTGTGTAGGGAATAGGGTGCCAATTGGGATGCTCACATGATGTCATCATCGTGGGACTCTGGCTCCAAATGGAGTGCAGGCCTCGGTCGGTCGGTACGTACAGTACGTTGCTGTTTCCTAAACGTCCCCGCAAACTAACCACCGCCGCTGCTGCTGCATGTGGCTCCCACCGCCACAGCCCTGATCTCTCCCTCTCTGAATCATCACTACCCTCGAAGCATTGTGCTGATCTGGAACACTAAATGTTATGAGTGGGGAAGCCTGCTGCAGGAGCTAGACTTGATTTTCATATTGCATCCATGGATGGTATTTTGGGTTTTAGGTTTTTAAAAAACCATCTGTATAGTGGTTTATATTCATCACAAGTATAGTGTGCTGATAAGACAAGTACACTTCCACTTTCTACGATGGTGTTGTCATTTTAGCCTAAAACGTTTGAGGCATTGACGTGACGTTGTTGTCAATTTAGCTTATAGCTGCAATATGTCACTTTTTGGGCGACCTGACAAAATTCACATAGAAATGCGCGTTATAGATCTGTCACTCTCATTGAAAGCAAGTCTAAGAAGCGGTAGATCTGTTCTATGTGCACTATTTCTTTGCTTCCCAGTTTTAAGTTTCGTTTTTGTCTTTTACTTTCGGTTTTGTACACCAGCTTCAAACAGCTGGAAATACAATATTTTTGGTTATAGAAAATATATTTCACAGCGGTTTAGATGGTACAATGATTCTCTACACTATACTCTCTTGTTTTGTCACATAAAATGAAATTAAGCTAAATATATACATTTTAGCAATCAGGAAATGGCGAAGCGATTTCTGGATAGTACATCTTTAACCCATAATGTTAATTTATTTCTATGGTTCATTTCTCTGGGCTGGGTGCATACATTTGTCAGTAAAACAGATTTGTTAGCGTGTCCAAACACCGTGGCTACCTGTAGTCAGCTGGTGGATGGCGTTTCACATTCCCTGACCCCTGCATCGCCACGGTGGTGTTATGTGACCATGAACGTGTTAACAGGGCCAGAATCCTCTCAGCATGTCCTTAGGCCTAATTTAGATTTGTGTGTTTTTCTCCACCACTGTGCCTCCTTCCTCTCTGCTCCCCTCCCCTCCACCTTCCCTTCCTCACAGCTCCACAGATATTTATTTCCTCCCCCCCAAAAAAAGTTTTTTCTAGGAGTGGAGAGGAGGGAGGCAGGCAGGCAGGGGGAACATAAGTTTGTGTGACTTGACTGGAACAGTGTGTCGCTGCTTCAACGTTTGGCAGTGAGTCCCTTCCCTCCCCCCTTCCTCCCCCCGCCCACCTCCACAGAAATGTCCAGCTTGATTTAATCAGGAGGGGAAGGGATTTTTTTTTTTACTGGGCTTGGGACCAAAGTGGCAACAGCGTGGGGACAGGTCTGACCCTGCCTGCAACTGGGGCGGCCGGGGACGCTAGACAACAAAGAGGGAGAGTGAGCTCAGGAGGCGGACTGGGTGAGAGGAAAGGAGAGGGGGTGAGAGGGTGTGGGGGGGTTGTGGAGGACTGGAGTTGAACAGAAGATGTTAATATGTCCCTTAGGTGGCGTGGTGAGAGCAGAGTTGCAAACAGGCCGGGCTTTGACATGAAGGAGGGAAAGTATTTCCTCCCACGGTGGCTAAACCCCCCCCACCCCGCTGAGCCAGTTCAGACTTTAGAGCCAACATTAAATTCCTGTCGACAAGCTCCGGGTGGGAAACAGAGGCCATGTTCCCTGTCGCCATGAGCTTCAGGAGAACTCCTGTCCTCCCCCCTCTCTCTCCTCCTTCCTTCTCTCTCTCTCTCTCGTCTTCCCTCAGACCCGGGTGTTTCTCGGCTGTTTATACAAAACGGACGGTTACTGCTTAGCTCGCCGGCATGCGATTCACTGACAAAAACAAACAAAACCAGCAAGTCCACACACACACGTTCATTTACACACATACACACACACACACTAGCACACACAGAATAATGAGATGAAAAATGGAGAGAAAATGTAAGCCGTGTGAAGAGAAAGTAAATGAAAAACAAATCATGGTGTGGTTTGGAATGCAGTGTGTGAGTGGAGGCCTAAACAATGGCAGAGTGATTCCCTGACTGTGGCACGGTCGTCCATGTATTAACTAGTGTTCGAAACAAGATCACACAGTAATCTTAGTCCTCTACAGTTCACCTTTCTGCAAATTACTCCAGCTTTCAGAGTAGGTAAAAGACTCATTACCTCTCCTCCTAGTTACATTTCTCTTTTGGACTTGTAACAGAAAGGTTACAAGATCAAGTCCCTGAGCTGACAAGGTAAAAATCTGTCGTTCTGCCCCTGAACAAGTCAGTTAAGAACAAATTATTATTTTCAATGACAGCCTAGGAACACTGCCTGGTTCAGAGGCAGAACAACAGATGTTTACCTTGTCAGCTCAGGGATTCGATCATGCAACCTTTTGGTTACAAGTCCAACGCTCTGACCACTAGGCTACCTGCCACATACACATGGGCCCCATATACACCTCCATGGGGCGGCACCTCCATGCTTGGCAAAGCGTCGCAACCTTACTCATGGAGAATAACCTTACTCATGGAGGTTACCTTACTCATGGAGAATAACCTTACCCATGGAGAATAACCTTACTCATGGAGAATAATCTTACTCATGGAGAATAACCGTTCTCATGGAGAATAACCGTTCTCATGGAGAATAACCTTACTCATGGAGAATAACCGCACTCATGGAGAATAACCGTACTCATGGAGAATAACCTTACTCATGGAGAATAACCTTACTCATGGAGGTTACCTTTCTCATGGAGAATTCCCTTGTAACGAGACTATGTGACGTAGCTCGATCTCCGTTCTCCCTGAGTGAAAGAGGTGCACACTGTGACACACTCCAACACTGAGTCAGAGGTTTAGGTACTTTGACAAATTTCCCAAATGTGCTGCTGTTCCCCTTTAATGTAGCAAAGTGAATTCCATGTTGTTAACTTCTATGGGCTAGGTGGGACGTTTGCGTCCCACCCTAGTCAACAGCCAGTGGAATCGCATGGCGCGAAATACCTAAAAAATGCTATAATTTCAATTTCTCAAACATATGACTATTTTACACCATTTTAAAGACAAGACTCTCGTTAATCTAACCACATTGTCCGATTTCAAAAAGGCTTTACAGCGAAAGCAAAACATTAGATTATGTCAGGAGAGTACCCTGCCAAAAATAATCACACAGCCATTTTCAAAGCAAGCATATATGTCACAAAAACCAAAACCACAGCTAAATGCAGCACTAACCTTTGATGATCTTCATCAGATGACACTCCTAGGACATTATGTTATACAATACATGCATGTTTTGTTCAATCAAGTTCATATTTATATCAGAAACCAGCTTTTTACATTAGCATGTGATGTTCAGAACTAGCATACCCACCGAAAATCTCCGGTGAATTTACTAAATTACTCATGATAAATGTTGACAAAAAACATAACAATTATTTTAAGAATTATAGATATAGAACTCCTTTATGCAATCGCGGTGTCAGATTTTAAAATAGCTTTTCGGCGAAAGCACATTTTGCAATATTCTGAGTACATAGCTCGGCCATCATGGCTAGCTATTTTGACACCCACCAAGTTTGGGGCTCACTAAACTCAGAATTACTATTAGAAAAATTGGATTACCTTTGCTGTTCTTCGTCAGAATGCACTCCCAGGACTTCTACTTCAACAACAAATGTTGTTTTGGTTCCAAATAATCCATAGTTATATTCAAATAGCTCCGTTTTGTTTGTGCGTTCAGGTCACTATCCGAAGGGTGACGCGCGAGAGCATTTCGTGACAAAGAATTTCAAAATATTCCATTACCGTACTTAGAAGCATGTCAAACGCTGTTTAAAATCAATTTTTATGCTATTTTTCTCGTAAAATAGCGATAATATTCCAACCAGGCAATGTTGTATTCATTCAAAGGCTGAAAGAAAAAAATGGAGTAGTGTCGTGAACGCGCATCTCAGTCTCACTGTCCCAGGCTGACCACTCACAAACTCTGCTGCTGTTCTTTGCCCAGAGACAGGAGACACCCCATTCCACTTTCTGGCTGCGTTAGAGAGCCAATGGAAGCCTTAGAAAGTGTCACGTTACAGCATAGATGCTGTATTTTTGATAGAGATGCAACAGAAGGACAACAAATTGTCAGACAGGGCACTTCCTGTATGGAATCTTCTCAGGTTTTGGCCTGCCATATGAGTTCTGTTATACTCACAGACACCATTCAAACAGTTTTAGAAACTTTAGAGTGTTTTCTATCCAAATCTACTAATTATATGCATATTGTCGTTTCTGGGCAAGAGTAGTAACCAGTTTAAATCGGGTACATTTTTTATCCGGACGTGCAAATACTGCCCCCTAGCCCCAACAGGTTAATGTAGCTCGGCAAAGCGGTAACACGATAGCACAGCCAAGCTCTGACACCTAGCCTAGCAGCCTGGACAGCCTTTGTTATCCTTATCCTATTACAACCATAGCGCTTAAAGTTTAGACTAGCCTAAGCTAGTTTAGACTAGCCTAAACTAGTTTAGACTATGCCTAAGCTAATTTAGACTATGCCTAGGCTAATTTAGACTAGCCCTGGCTAATTTAGACAAGGGCCTAGCCCTGTCTGCTGTCTGGTGATGTCCTACTACACTGTAACTCTTTAGTAATTTAGACTAGCCCTAGCTAATTTAGACAAGGGCCTAGCCCTGTCTGCTGTCCCTGGTGTGTGTTACAGTGTACTGTACTCGTTGGCCCCTGGTCCTGGGGAGCCGTGGTCTGGGAAGGGTTCAGAGCCGGGGACTTGGACGGGAACCCAACAGATTTATACGTGTTTCAGTTGGAATAACCCAGGGACATGTCCCAGGGTTGTCTGGTTGTTTCAGCGAGGGGGGATTTTCTAAAAGTCGTCTCCTGTTTCTACCGGGTCAGCGTTTTGTCCTACTGAGGACATCACGTGGTGACGAGGCATTAAAATACACATTTCTCTTTTTTTTTCTTTTTTCTCTCCGTTCTCTTAACCTAATTCCTTTTCCACGACTGCCGTGCTGTTGCTTTCCTGTCTGCCGGTGGCTCTGAACAGTCTACGCCAAATACATATGACTTTAACTGTATTTATCCTTTTTTACATTTTTGATCTGTTACGCAACTGTACTGTTATTGTTAAGTCTATTCGGCGTACGCCTTTACCTGGGCGGACATGACATTTTGCTTTAATGGACGAACCAGAGCAATTTATAAGGATCTTGAAAGACGTTTTAAAATGTGAGACTTTGGACCACACACACATGAACTCCACTTTACTTTTCGTTAACCATAACTCAACCACAACCTCCTCAGATGAATAACAAGTCTTTTCCTTCTCTGTCTCTGGGGCTAGATCTACCATTACAACTAAGGCTTGACTTCAAAATAAATTTTTTCCTTTAAGCAAAATACTCATCTCTTTCTAATGGCGCTTCTGAGAATGGACAGTTTACTGTAAAGAAAACAAGCCAAGGCAAAGAATTGACCCTGAAATATGAAACTGCGATATATTTGAGAGGACAAAGAGAAACCTAACATTTCTCTTCATAGTCACATTATTAATATTCAGCAGTTTAAAGAGGATGCACATGCTCATATTTCAGGATTGAGAGTCACGAAACGAACCAAAGCTGGTTGAGCATCTTTCATATTTCTGTGTGTGTGTGTGTGTGGGTGTGTGGGTGGGTGTGTGTGTGTGGGTGGGTGTGTGTGTGTGGGTGTGTGTGTGGGTGTGGGGGTGTGGGTGTGGGTGTGTGTGGGGGTGTGTGGGGGTGTGTGTGTGGGTGTGTGTGTGGGTGTGTGGGGGTGTGTGTGTGGGGGTGTGTGTGGGTGTGTGTGTGTGTGTGTGTGTGGGTGTGTGGGGGTGTGTGTGGGGGTGTGTGTGTGGGTGTGTGTGTGTGTGTGTGTGTGGGTGTGTACACACTCTGATGATGCCTGTACTGATACTCAGCCAGTGCCTAACCTGATTCATTACTCTGGTTACTGTTTCCACAGACCCATAAAGAAATCATTTGGGTTAAAGGAAATGATTAAGTGTTATTAATATTTTGTCAGTATTTTTCCTGTTTCTGGAGCTGATGTTATAATGAACTGTTAGAACCTAAATGGCTCCTTTCTGTGGACAACTAGCTGTGAAACCGCATGAGTGTCCTTGGGGCGGGCTGGCTGGTGTGTGTGTGTGTCTGCGTGTGTACCAGGCCCTGCTGGCTTCAGCTTGGGAAACCACTGGGACGTCTTCCAAAAGGACTGACTGTCGACTGGTTTGTTGACTCAATAATGGTTAGAGGGGCAAGTGTAGCCATCTTAGAACAGAGCTGCAGAGAGAAAGTGAGAGAGAGAGAAAAAATCAACTGGTGCTTTTGGAAGTCTGCAATGTGTAGCTGGAGGGCAGTAGATTTTTAAAGAGCTCTCACCTCACGGTATAATTTCATACAATTTGAATGACAAACTGCCCTGGACTGGCAGCTATTAGCCATTACCACTCCACACATACACAGGCCAAAACAGGGCCCCAGACCAGTATGTCCAGGACCACCAGCACACTCACTCCCTACTGCTGCTCCAAAACGCAGGGTGGAGTGGGTATAGTCTCCCCCCTCCATCCCTTCCCTGAAAATGGACTGGGGAGCTAAAGAGACTCTTATCCAAAGCTGGCTGGGCCGTGTTATTTTTAATTTATGGTACAAAGTCCCGGCTCTGGTAGTCATCAGAGAGCAGTAGTTTCTAAACCTCTTTAATCCGGCCTGGGCTAGTTATTAATACTTAATACTGAACACTGAGACCAACAACCTTAACATAATAATAATAATAATAATTATAATAAAAGACAGAAGGCCTCGCCAGCAGCAGGTCAGCTCTAACGTGGGCTTTCTTTCCTTCACACCCTTTCAGTGGGGTTGTACTGTCGATCCAATGGGAGGCTGCCGCTTTCACTCGGCCATTGCTGTTTGTAATGAAATATACTGGAGGTTTCACCAAATGTGTTTGTTTTTACTGGACAATTAAATTGTGTTTTGAAAGAGCTTTGATGCTTTGTGTAACCGTCATGTACTGTAGATAAATAAAATAAGAATAGTTTTCATACGGTATATGTACTTTGATCAATACAACGTGATATTTTGATATTTTGGAATATAATGCATTTATTTTGCAGCATTTCTTCCGGCGATGACTGAATCATTCAATTAGACGTGATGTTTTCACGTGTTTAGTGACTCATATGATCAAACACATGTGTGTCGTTTATTCTGCCATTCATTTTACTGTATCGTCGTTATTGCTGATGGAAGTTACTGCCATACCGTGTGCACAGTTTAATCAACTTACACTCAACACTAGATTTCACCGTTTGCCTTCTGACTTACCTATTTAAATCATTGGGGAGGCCCTTGTTTAATCAGAGGGGGAGATGTTATTTCTCCACAGGGCACTACTACTATAGCTTATGAAGTAGCAAGCTGCGTCTGGCGAATGGTCAATACCCTCCCAGATCAATAATGTTCACGTTTTGGCCGCCACAGGCACCGACAGCTACGGATTTGATTATTCTTTTGTCGGAGTGAAGAACGGCTGTAGTGTGATGGGAGAATGTATTGTCTTGCGGGAACTTATTTAGACCTCCTGTTTATTTCTTTCTGTATTTTCTAGTTTGAGTTTGGGGAAGAGGTATTTGGTGGGGGTCAAACCACACTCCAGGTAGGGAAAAATACTGAACACTAGCTACAACATTGCTGCAGTTAGGACCTTGATCTATAGGTTACAGAATAGAGAATCCACAGCGTTGGCTTGTTCATCACAATGAAGGCATAGTTCCTATTGAGATATTTCTGTAATAATTCAGCTTGTCTCAGTGATCCCCACGTAATTCTATTCTATTTAATTCTATTCCATCCACGCCTGCCGTAATTGGTCAACAAGATAATTAGCAGCGTGGTTCTTGTCAGTCAAGCCACTGCACTACCAACACTGTGTTCTCTGAGCTGAAATCAAGCAGGCAGACCAGGGAGAAAAGACTGTATGTAGTGAGACTGAGAGCGGCTCAATCGATCAGGAGAATGTGCTTGGTGATGGAATAGGAAGCATTACCAGTGTAGCCTATACTAGGTGTTCGTTTGGAGACTTTCTGTCGGAGCTGGGCTGGGTTGACACCTCGGATCACAGTTTGATCGATGGAAGAGCAGCCTCTCGCCGACCCAGTCCTATTAAGGTGGATGTTTTCAAAGTTTGGGCCGGGCACTGGGGAAAAAATAGGAAACGACATGGAGAGGAAGTGGAGCCTGAGAGGCTGACACGCTTCATAGACACTCCTCCCTGGCTGCCCGCCGCGCTGTCGGGGGTCAAGTAGCTATCTCTTCTCTCCTCGGCTGTGGGCAGTGTTTGTCTCCAACTTACTGAATCTCTAACAGAGAGAGGGATTGCCTTAAACACACACAGGCGCACACATGTTCTCACAAAGACACAGATTCACACCACACACACCCCTATACACACACACACACACACAAAACACCCAACAAAACACAGGTTTAGGTTAGGCGAATGATAGTGGGGAGGTTCAGCCCTGTGCAATGAACAGTTTACAGAGTTACTGTATTGCACATAGGTTCCATATAAGGGATGTTTGTGCCCCAGCATATCCACTGTGTGGATCAATGCTCTCCTGCTGTCACGGGGCAGTCAGCTGGCTGAGGCAGCCAAGGGAGCCCTGCCAGACCCACGGAGGGAGGGAGGGAGGGAGGGAGGGGGGAGGGGGAGGGATGTTTACTGTACATTTTTTATTTTATTTCACTTTTGTTTGTAATCTATTTCACTTGCTTTGGCAATATAAACATATGTTTCCCATGCCAATAAAGCCCCTTAAATTGAGAGAGGGAGGGAGAGGGAAGGCATTGAGAGAGGGGGAGAGTGAGAGGGGGGAGAGAGGGGGAGAGTGAGAGGGGGGGAGAGTGAAGGCATTGAGAGAGGGGGAGAGTGAGAGGGGGGAGAGTGAAGGCATTGAGAGAGGGGGAGAGTGAGGGGGGGAGAGTGAAGGCATTGAGAGAGGGGGAGAGAGAAAGGGGGGAGAGTGAAGGCATTGAGAGAGGGGGAGAGAAAGAGGGGGGGGAGAGTGAAGGCATTGAGAGAGGGGGAGAGAGAAGGAGAGGGGGGGAAGAGGGAAGGCATTGAGAGAGAGAGAGAGAGCGAGAGAGAGAGAGAGAGCGTTAAGTCTCTGTGTGTAGAGGAGATGGAGGATAGTAGTCAGTCGGGGCGAGCCGCGAGACACGCTGCACCTTGACCACCTATTATGAAGCTCTTTGCCACGATGTCAAGTGAAAGCAAGTTAATTGGGTGGTGCTGTAGAGCATGTTAGGGCCGTGGTTGAGGCCTGCCGGCTTGACAGTTGAGTGTCAGCAGGACCCAGTGGAGTGTGACTGAGAGACAGAACGCTGTCACTAGGTCTGCCGTAGGGCCGCCAGGGCTGTTAGTGAGAGAGAGCCCCCCCACGCCACACACAAACACATTCCCTTTCCGTCAGCCCCAGAGTCTGACGCACGGATAGAGATTGCCCCCCCCCCCGCAAAATGAAATGCAGCATTCCCCATCACACTCGGAGAGGAAAATCACCTATGCTTAACGGAAGGGGAAAAACAACAACGTATACCTCCTAGACTTGGGTTTTAAAGGTGTTGTTTTCGAAAATGGTGTATGTACATCAAAATGGACAGTTGTTGATAAATTACTGGCATTTGTTTACTTACGCTGATTCATAGTTATTTAGTGAAGTGTTGAGTTTAATCAAATAACTCCATAATGCTGTTATAATACACCTAGATTTGATGCGTCATTTTCTGTGCTGCTTTACATACAGACAAATTATATAGGAATTATAAAAATCGGAATAGAAAAAATAAGAGTATCAACAACGCTTCAAGAATACCCATTAACAATGTAGAAACGTGTTCAAAAAGGATTTGGCTAGATTTAGTTAGCCTTCAAATAATCCTATTTCAACATATTCCACCCTGTAATGCTATATTCCTAACACATACGGACATACCTAAATAGGACTTATTCAATGTAAATAGAACCCAAATGTTCCCTCTAAGTGACAGATTCCCCAGGGTGGAGGGATACTGTGCCTTCACAGATAGTGTGTGAGTGCTCCGCCCGGCGGGACGCTGCCCATTTATCTTCCTAAACCTCACATCCAATCTGCCTCACCGCTGACAGAGGAAAATGAGACCATCGCTTTTGTACCATTCAGAGGAAGAAGTGATATTGTGAGGAAGTGATATTCAACAGCTCCCTCGTCCTCTCCTCCCCTCGTCTCAAACGACAAAATAGACCCTAATCAGATAGGATTGAATGATTGATGAGAAGTGAAGAAGTGGGACCCGTCCCAACCGTCCAGGACAGTAGATCATTGTGTTTTACACCACATTTGTCTGACTGGGGTTGTGATATGATATTTGTACGGAAGCGGTTAGTTGGGATAGATGGAGCCAGGCAGCAGTCCCATATCCCCCCCGTTAGAACGGGCGTCTCAACACACTCAACTGGACCATAATGGAGGCCTTATGAAACTGATGGGCCAGAGCATGGTCTCTATTCTGCGTCGCACAAAGCGTTTGACAAGGTTGTTAGGACCTTGCCAACGCTCCGCTCGCCGAATAGGCTAATTCCTTTGATTGGGGAGGCTGGTACTGCTGAGAAGAAGTGTAGGCAACCACATTGAATTGAGCTTTAGTTGGCTTGAATTTTTTACTAGAGAGATTAAGTCAGGGCTATTCATTCATTAAGGGACAAATTGGGCTGAAAATGACAGGATGCATGATGTATTTTTTCCTCGATTTGAGGTGGCTGATATAAGTATGAGGATTTGTCTGATTAAAAACCAGCCCTGCAGCGAGACACAGGCCCTTTGACACTGAATTAAGCACTGGCCTTGGGCAATGTTGAGATATAATTATATTAATATGATTATCTCTGCAAACAATGCAATATTTACCAAGCAAACGCATCTCATTTAATCAAACTGTTCTTTTAAAAAAAGTTCAAGCGATACCCATGAAAATGTCATTTTAAAGAAGATTGCTCGTTGAATGTGCTATAGCCTACTGCTAAGGCAGTCGACGGGAGTCTTTAGACACCTACAGTACAGTGAGTTCCACTTTGAACCATATCAGTATTTCATAAAGTTTTTATACTCACATTCATCTCCTTATCTTAAGTTAATCCAATCACCTAAAGCTGTGGAAATCAAATTCCTGCAGCATTTCTCTCATTGTCAGGATCCTTCCTGTCTGCTCCTTCACTTGGACCGATCCTCCTGTTCTGGGAGTAGGTCTCTAAACTGCTTATAGGCCCATTACCACACACCCTGAACCATAATGGTTACACTTAAAACACTATCAGCACATGTTTTCAGAGGAGGAAATCCGCAACTTGAAAAGACCTGGAAAAATTAAATACTCTTTAAATAAACATTTATGGAATAGGGTACCGTTTGAAAGCCTTGTACGTTATATTATTTAAGCAATCGTCAAAATAATTGATCAGAAAGTGCAACCCAGGCCTATAGTTATGTACTGCAGAATCCATGACTTATTGTATTACAGGCCTTTAGTTACAGTGCCTAACCTGTTGGTTGTACTGGATGATTGAATGGGAGATATTCTTATTTTACTAATTCATTTACAGTTCAAAGACCAATAATAAACACATCTGCTGATTTTATGTAAAAAAAAGAAAACATTTTTTACATTTCCCATAATTGTAAAAAGAAACTGATACGTTTGGGGGCGGTTGTAATTTCCCCCAAAGTTCTTAACAAAGAAAAGGGAAGAAGAAGTGGGTAAGAAAAATCAATAAGCCATTTTAGTCTCTATCTATCAAAGCGGATTCCTCCCTGTCTGTTTTAAAGCGGGGACGTGGCACTTTAATAGGGTAGCGCCAGGCTGGTTGAAATGTATGCCAATGATTCCTGTCATTTCCTGGCAGGCCCGGCCATGGTTCACTGAGCTCCCCACTTCTCCCTTGTCAGCTCCACTGAAGACAAGCATTTAGTTGCAAACTTTGAGCAGGTTGCCACCCGCGCAAACCAGAAATGATGTGACTGCTGCTTCTTTCACCTCCCTGACAACCCCTCCCTTAGCTACACCACCGCACCGCCCAATGTCACTCGCGGTCAAATCGGGGGTCTGGTCTGCCCCCCCCTCACTCTTAACAGGGGGAACATGCTGATTTTAGAGGAAGAAGGGCCAAGAGAAATAAGGGAAGGGGCTGGATAGGTGTGGGGAAGCTCAGAGAAATAGGAGAGAGAATGATACCAAAAAAGAGAAGAGTTCCCTCTTGGTTCTCAGGAGACAAGTTGATATTGTATGAAGAACATGTTGACCTTAGAATCTGAGAACTACAGTACAGGTTCAATGTTATAAATATCAGTTATGATAAGTAGCATTTTATCAGTTGACCTGAACCAATGTCCGCTACAGTCCGTCCCATTTTATCTGTTTATTTCAACTTGTCTACCAAACCGTAAAGGTTGTTTTCAGCATGCCTATACATAGTATACAGTGCCCTCTGCATTTTGTATTATTTTGACTGTATACTTCAAAAGTTTGGATTTGAACTCAAACCATGACTATTAAAGTGCAGACTCCGCTTTAATTTGAGGGTATTTTCATCCATATCGGGTGAACCGTTTAGAAATTACAGCACTTTTTGTACATACAGTTGAAGTCAGAAGTTTACATACAATTAGGTTGGAGTCATTAAAACTTGTTTTTCAACCACTCCACAAATTTCTTGTTAACATACTATAGTTTTGGCAAGTCGGTTAGGACATCTACTTTGTGCATGACACAAGTAATTTTTCCAACAATTGTTTACAGACAGATTATTTCACTTATAATTCACTGTATCACAATTCCAGTGGGTCAGAAGTTTACATACACTAAGTTGACTGTGCCATTAAACAGCTTGGAAAATTCCAGAAATGATGTCATGGCTTTAGAAGCTTCTGATAGGCTTATTGACATAATTTGGGTCAATTGGAGGTGTACCTGTGGATGTATTTCAAGGCCTACCTTCAAACTCAGTGCCTCTTTGCTTGACATCATGGGAAAATCTAAAGAAATCAGCCAAGACCTCAGAAAAAAAAATGTAGAGCTCCACAAGTCTGGTTCATTCTTGGGAGCAATTTCCAAATGCCTGAAGGTACCACGTTCATCTGTACAAACAATAGTACGCAAGTATAAACAACATGGGACCACGTAGCCGTCATACTGCTCAGGAAGGAGACACGTTCTGTCTCCTAGAGATGAACGTACTTTGGTGCGAAAAGTGCAAATCAATCCCAGAACAACAGCAAAGGACCTTGTGAAGATGCTGGAGGAAACAGGTACAAAAGTATCTATATCCACAGTAAAACGTGTCCTATATCGACATAACCTGAAAGGCTGCTCAGCAAGGAAGAAGCCACAGCTCCAAAACCGCCATAAAAAAGCCAGACTACAGTTTGCAACTGCACATGGGGACAAAGATCTTACTTTTTGGAGAAATGTCCTCTGGACTGATGAAACAAAAATAGAACTGTTTGGCCATAATGACCATTGTTATGTTTGGAGGAAAAAGGGGAAGCTTGCAAGCCGAAGAACACCACCCCAACTGTGAAGCACGGAGATGGCAGCATCATGTTGTGGGGGGTGCTTTGCTGCAGGAGGGACTGGTGCACTTCACAAACTAGATGGCATCATGAGGAAAGAAAATGATGTGAATATATTGAAGCAACATCTCAAGACATCAGTCAGGAAGTTAAAGCTTGGTCGCAAATGGGTCTTCCAAATGGACAATGACCCCAAGCATACTTCCAAAGTTGTGGCAAAATGGCTTGTGGACAACAAAGTCAAGGTATTGGAGTGGCCATCACAAATCCCTGACCTCAATCCCATAGAAAATGTGTGGGCAGAACTGAAAAAGCTTGTGCAAGCAAGGAGGCCTACAAACTTGACTCCGTTACACCAGCTCTGTCAGGAGGAATGGGCCAAAATTCACCCAACTTATTGTGGGAAGCTTGTGGAAAGCTACCTGAAACGTTTGACCCAAGTTAAGCAATTTAAAGGCAATGCTACTAAATACTTATTGAGTGTATGTAAACTTCTGACCCACTGGGAATGTGATGAAAGAAATAAAAGCTGAAATAGATCATTCTCTCTACTATTATTCTGACATTTCACATTAAAATAAAGTAGTGATCCTAACTGACCTAAACAGGGAATTTTTACTAGGATTAAATGTCAGGAATTGTGAAAAACTGAGTTTTTAAATGAATTTGGCTAAGGTGTATGTAAACTTCTGACTTCAACTGTAGGAGACCAAAAGTATTGGGACAAATTCACTTTATCTGTATTAAAGTAGTAAAAAGTGTAGTATTTGGTCCTATATTCCTAGCATGCAATGACTATGTAAAGCTCGAGAATGTACAAACTTGTTGGATACATTTGCTGTTTGTTTTGGTTGTGTTCTAGATTATTTGGTGCCCAATAAAAATGAATGGTAAATAATGTATTGTGTCATTTTGGTGTTACTTTTATTGTAAATAGGAATAGAATATGTTTCTAAACACTTCTACATTAATGTGGATGCTACAATGATTACGGATAATCCTGAATGAATCATGAATAATGAGTGAGAAGGTTAGTATGTCTTGGGGGTATGATATTTGTGCGTCTAGCTTTCTCACTCATCGTTATTCAGGATGATCTGTAATCCTGAATAGGCACTGTATACGTACGTTGGTATCCATATCAGCATCTTATCAATGATCCCACCACGTAGCCCATCTGTCTGTGTCGTGGCTCATCCTAACTGAATATAATGATCAGTCACTGTGACTTAGCACTGGGACTTCTGCCCCAGTCCAGCCATCTCTTTCTTTGTCTGCAGAAACTCAGTAATGTGACTACCGCATCTGACAGTCTGGTGTGTGCCTCACGTCAAGGCCATGGCCTTGTATTTTCTGCCTTGTAGCACACAGAAGTAAAAATCGCTTGTCAGGCCGAGGTGTCTGAGAGCTGACAAGATGCCCCAGTGACATTTCAGCTCGAAAGAGCAAGTGTCTTGCAACCCGACTGGTCAAATATCAAAGGTCAAGCAGGGCGAAGCTGGAGCTGAGAGCTGCTTTCCGGAAGGGAAGGCAGTCTCCGACTCAGGCTACGGCCAGGCAAGGCAACCCCCCCCCCCCCCCCCCCCCCCCCCCCTTCCGCTTGGCTTTGACAAGCGGGGCGGGCGGGCCGAGGCGGCCGTGCGACTGAACAAAGTGATTTTCTGTTGGGCATGGCCAGACAGTCTAGTACCTTTTTATTGGCTTCAAAAGGGAAAGGGGAGCAGACATTGACATTGATTAATCTTCTAAACCGCTAGAACATGGTGGGGTGGGGGGGTTGGAGGGGGGTGAAAAGGGGGCTTGGCAGCCCCATAAGGAGGGTCACTCCAGTGGTTTGTGCAGGGGCGGAAGCACGGCCCTCTGAAATGTATTCTGACATTCATTAGAATATCTTTGACACCCATCATTGGGGGTCGTCACTTGTCAGAGTCGTTGGGTGGTGGGGATGTGTCTCCTCTCTCCGGTGATCCTGATTGCCCCCAAATCAAACTGCTGAGTGACCCTAGTTTTATGTAGATGGCAGTGATGGGATCGCGCTCTTTTTTTTAATGGCATGGATAGGGGAACAGCATAGGGCTAGACACTGCTCCTGCTTTAGGCTAAATGTATGAATGAGATTCAGCAGTCCCTAACTACATCTGTGCTGACACGCATAGAACTTACTGTACATCATATAGGAATACGTCAATCTCCCAACTCCTCTACCACTGCACCTGCTTGTTGTCAGAAATAAAACCAGCCTTTTTGCTCTCTTTGAATTTCTATTGCATTTTAATGGTGAGCATTGGGGGAGAGAGGGAGAGAGAGGAGTCAAGATCATCTGACAGCCATCAAGGCAGCAGCGGCACGGCAGTCAGAGCTGACATAAATATTTAACATGGAGGGGCCAACCTACAGCATGTCATGTCACGTCCGTGATTAGGGCGCACGGTGACCCCCTCTCATGTAACACAGGTTCACCCTCGCCATGTCAGCGCCTCATAGATTCTCTATCAGAGGACGTTCCCTGCGCTCCGGTTAACCCCCATTTCCATAAACCCATTCCTATGGAACAGTACAGAGTTCCTTCCCTCCCCTCCACCCCTACGGAATATCCCTCCTCCATGTGATGAGAGCCCCAGAGAGGGAGGAGGAACTCAGGCCTGTTAAGTGTGCGGAGTGTGTCGTCTATCTTGACACCTGGCCTCTGTAGAGTAGACTCTGTCTCTAGCTCTGCGTTTAGACTGTCTCTAGCTCTGCGTTTAGACTGTCTCTAGCTCTGCGTTTAGACTGTCTCTAGCTCTGCGTTTAGACTGTCTCTAGCTCTGCGTTTAGACTGTCTCTAGCTCTGCGTTTAGACTGTCTCTAGCTCTGCGTTTAAGGAAACCTTTGTCTCCCCGATCCTTTGACTTCATTTGGTTGTTCTACAGTATCGATCGGCTGAAGCGTTTGGCCAACGTAATGTCATTGTTTGCGACCTGTCAGGCGTGACACCCCCGTGAATAATTGCCCGTCCCTAATTAGCGTGAGATCTATAAAAAGAAACCTCACCTCTGTACGTTATTCCACACGGACCTTGAAGAAACAATTAAAAGCGCATAGAGGGGTAATCAATGGTAGAACATCGCTGCTGCTGTGAAATAAATGAACAAATGAAACTAAATGAAACCAATATGGCTCTGTCATAACGGAGTTTTATTTCCTGAGAAATACTGAGTAGAAGGGCAATAAACGAGGAGTTAAAATAGTGCCGAGGACAAGAGAGCAGTTAAATGAAACTTCTTACTGAAATAATATGTGCATACATTTACTGTACCTCATCAATGGTGTGCATTGAGCCTCCGCTTATAAATCATCATTCGACTTTTTATACTTTTGAAAAACTTTTACTCGACCCTTTGCCCTTCCAGATTTTATAATATGTTACTGATCAAGGACGTGTGGGCACAGCAAGCATTTTTTTTAATACTTTATTGAAATTTTAAGAATAGTAATAAAAACCTAATCAAAATATATGACACACACACACACACACACAGGTTCATAATGAGCTAGCTCTCCACTGGAATCTCTCAGTTGCAGCAGGCCACAGCTGCATAATACAGGAATTTATTCGAGGTTTATTGGGGTCAGGCTTTCCTGCTGTAACTCAACGTGGTTTTCATGCCAATATATTAACCTCTCCAATCGATTTGTGGCACTCACTGGTCCAGAAGGAAATCATAACAAATATGAAAGTTGTTGACAAGAACAACAACAAGTTTTTGGAGGGTAATTATCAGAGGATCCCAAAAAACAAACCCAAAAAAAACAGATGGGCTGGATATTTTATTATTTTAGTAATATAAACACAGGTCTTTCTGCAGTATGTAGAGATGTACCACCCAGACCTAATACTAATTTGAAACCCTCTGAGGCCTGAATTGCACCTTATTCCCTATTTAGTGCACTACTTTTGACCAGAGCCCTAGGGCCCTGGTCAAAAGTAGTGCACTATTTAGGGAAAGGGGTGCCACTTGGGACGTAACCCTAGTGTGCTGTATCGTCACACGCCGTGGCCCTCAGATCCCAGCTGGCATTGATGTTCATTTGAATCGATGTCGTCTAAGATGCCGTATTGCAGCTGATGTAGTCTTGTGGTGGGAGAGGCAGTAAAGTGAATAAGCTCACCAATAAATAACTGTCACACCACACATTTTCTCCCTTGGAGACGTCAGGGAAGAGGTGGCTTTGAGCAGTGGTAGTGCATTACATGGGTTCCATTGATACTGTATGAATGAACGCATGTATATCACATGCATGATTGAGGGGTAACTGATTGCATGTAATCAGATTACAAAAAAACTAACTGTAATCAGTTACTTTATCAGCAGAAATATTGTAATCAGATTACAGATACTTTTGAAAAAAATGGATTACTTTTTTGATTACTTTAAAATTCAGAGGCAATTCTTTTATTCGGACAAGACTTTATCAGCAAGCACATGAAAGCTTTGCCGACCGGACGCAAAAATATTATTTGCCCCTACCAGCCACAGTCGAGAGACAAAAGCACTTCTGGACACTTCTAAACTCACCACCAGTGCTCAGGGCGCTTTGCCTTTTCCAGTATGATAACTTTGGGCTGGTGGTGATGGCTCTGCCGGTAAAGAACATATTACACCACCTCTGTGGTCTTTGCCCAGACTCTTCTCTCCTTTCTCTCCTGTTCTTTGTTCAGTCACAAATCATTCTGAGGGCTGACTGAGCTCCCTGAAGTGCATCTGTGTGTTAAGTGCCCCATCCTGGGGTCTTGCGGTGTTAATCCAATTTGCCCTGAACATTTTCCAGCCAGTTCCCTGTGCAGTGCTGTGGAAGGTTGGAAGCGACACACCTGGGGAAAGAGGAAGGACTCTCTGAAGAATGAGATCTGGGAAATGAATGAATGAAGGAACTAAAGGAATAACAAAGGAGGGGATGGAGGGATGGGAGATGGGTTCTGAGTGCTGCTGGCTACTTGTCCCTGTAGTCGTTTAACACGCACACCGTCACACACGGAGAGAGACGAGAGAGACAAAGTCACTGATCAAATTTTCATGGGGAAGCCTTTTTAGGCCCAGCCCTATTGTCTTGCCCATTAGAGTCTCTGGGATATTGGGGGACGGTGACAATGGACCCCCCCCCCCCCCCCCCCCTCTCACAGGGAGACTGAAGTGGGATGGTATTACTATTTCATGGGCCTCAGAAGAGACCACTGCTCTACTTTAGGGGTGGGTCTGTCACAGCGGAGCAGCATCCTGCTCTGAGTGCACCGACACACCCCCCCGAGTGGAAGAGACCCATTGTTGTTGTGTAAAGTCTTGTTTCTCCTAGAGGTGTAACAAGAAAAGCATTTAGTACTCTGGAACAGGTCAGAGGTCAGCGTCATGGGAAATGAACAAGCGAAATGTTTCCTGTCCTCATTGAAGACATCAAAGACCTCTTCTCAAATAGTAAAATAATACGGCAATTAGGCTACCTCAAACGAACCTCTTAGGCTACCTCAAACGAACCTCTTAGGCTACCTCAAACGAACCTCTTAGGCTACCTCAAACGAACCTCTTAGGCTACCTCAAACGAACCTCTTAGGCTACCTCAAACGAACCAATTAGGCTACCTCAAACGAACCTCTTAGGCTACCTCAAACGAACCTCTTAGGCTACCTCAAACGAACCTCTTAGGCTACCTCAAACGAACCTCTTAGGCTACCTCAAACGAACCTCTTAGGCTACCTCAAACGAACCTCTTAGGCTACCTCAAACGAACCTCTTAGGCTACCTCAAACGAACCAATTAGGCTACCTCAAACGAACCTCTTAGGCTACCTCAAACGAACCTCTTAGGCTACCTCAAACGAACCTCTTAGGCTACCTCAAACGAACCTCTTAGGCTACCTCAAACGAACCTCTTAGGCTACCTCAAACGAACCTCTTAGGCTACCTCAAACGAACCTCTTAGGCTACCTCAAACGAACCTCTTAGGCTACCTCAAACGAACCAATTAGGCTACCTCAAACGAACCTCTTAGGCTACCTCAAACGAACCTCTTAGGCTACCTCAAACGAACCTCTTAGGCTACCTCAAACGAACCTCTTAGGCTACCTCAAACGAACCTCTTAGGCTACCTCAAACGAACCTCTTAGGCTACCTCAAACGAACCTCTTAGGCTACCTCAAACGAACCTCTTAGGCTACCTCAACGAACCTCTTAGGCTACCTCAAACGAACCTCTTAGGCTACCTCAAACGAACCTCTTAGGCTACCTCAAACGAACCTCTTAGGCTACCTCAAACGAACCTCTTAGGCTACCTCAAACGAACCTCTTAGGCTACCTCAAACGAACCTCTTAGGCTACCTCAAACGAACCTCTTAGGCTACCTCAAACGAACCTCTTAGGCTACCTCAAACGAACCTCTTAGGCTACCTCTCGACTTAACCTCAAGCAGCAGCATGGTCAAATTGAGCAATTTTAGATGCATTGTTTGAGGATGCTATTCATGCCATGGTCACAAATTAGTACAGATTGGCAAAATAATTGATCCTCTTTCCATTTAGCTTGTGAGAACTTGAGACCTTGTGAGACCACAACCTTCTCTCTGGGGGGAGGAGTGTGTTACAGCAGTGTCCACCCAGACTGCATCTTGGAGACATTTTGAGGGTATAATTAATGAAAAATAGACTGGGTGTGACCTTTGAGCCAGGTGATTGACACAGACAGACAGTTACAATCCCTTAACCTTCCCAAATGTCAGGATGTTCCTAAACTGAAGGAGTACGGCTGACTAGTACCCCTCCTCTCCTGCCTCTATATGCCACTACTGCCTGCGTCAGTCCTTCTTCCCACCGTTCATTCTGCATCACCATATTGATTTGTTTGTGAGGAGACTGTGGCCACCTATTAAATATTCACCCGTTGTTTTTTTTTCATTCTCACCAACACTTTGTCCTAAAAGCAATTTGTCTCCTAAACTCTTTACAGTAAGAGTGCTCCGCTCTGCTCACGAGTTGGAGGAACACGAAAGACAAATCCTTTCCTTTTGACCGTTCATTTTTAAATCTCCGGTTCTTTAGAATCTCTATAGCATCTATATCTCTTTTGGCTGTTAGAGATCATTTAGTGAAGTGCGTCGCTTGAAATAATGATGTGTGGTCTATAGTGCCTCTCTCGTCTCCACCACTTCTGAAAACTGTCTCTGTGTGATTCTCTACCCTGAGTTGAGGCAGTTCAGCGGTTCATAGGAGTACTATTACTCCTACCCTTGTAAATTATCCATATAGGATCATTCTATTCTATTTTTTGTTTTTTTTAATACAGTGAAGATATCGCACAGCCAGTCAGTCGACATCATCCCCACTTTTTCGGAACAATCTCAAACTTCTCCCGTTCTGTCGTATCGATTCGCGAAGGTGGCAAAACTTCTCTCGCTCTCTTTGCCAGTTTTGTCTTTGTTTTGTTTCAGCATTGTTCATTGTTAAAAAAAAACGGGTGAGAAGTAGCTGAGGCAGATGAAAGACTTTTCCCTCCTTTCCCACTTAATGCCCTAACTTCGGTCCCAGTAGAGCGGAGACACTGAACTCTTTTCCGCCGTCAGAGTGATTGGGTGTGGCTGCTGTGTGGAGGCCAACTTCCATCCCCTTCCCTAATTCCATGTGAGTAGCTGAAAGGATACATTTGCGTTTATTTGCGCCTTTTATGTCTGAAAACTTCAAAGCCTCCCCTTCACCTATCACCGATGACAGATACCGCACCTTCGTGAAACGACGGGGGAAACGTTAACCGTTATTTATTTTAGAAACATTATAAAATATGCCACTTTTTTTTCCCATCCCAAAATAAAAAAAAACTAAACAGGGAATTGATAGTGAGAGGAGTGTATGTGAGGGAGCTGCTGTTAATATATTAATTTAATCCTCCTGTTCGGTGTCTTCAATCCCCTCAAGATGGGCAGTAATCAGTTTGTTCCTGTCTGCTAGGTTTCCAGGAGGGGAGGGCCCCGCTAATCAGAAGTGGCGTAGCTACTCGGAGACACTGAGGAAAGGGGAGGGGAGAGAGATGACACCTCACAGATTTATTACCTCGGAATCTTCCAGGCCGAGCCGCTCCCCGCAAGCCGCCAACGAAGCCCCAAACCGCCAGAAAACAGGCAAAATAAATAAGACTACCCAACAATGTAAAACAAACATGGCAAATGTATGGAATGCCAGCCCGACACGCACTGTGCCAAGTGACACCTCTTTAAATTGACATTAACATTAGTTTGCCTTTGTTCTGAATTTCTGTGTAGATTAGAGATGATTCTTTTGCATAACTTTTCTTTTCAAAACTAGAAAGTAGGGGATTTGGGCTTTTACTTATGAATGTTTATTAAACATTTTCCTTTTAGGAAAATATTGCAAGTGACATAAATGTGCAGTATAAAATATACCTTGCTCTCAATCTAGCATGAATAATTAGGGCCAACATATTCAAATGAATCACTAGAAAACTAGAATTTTAGTAGCTATATTAGAAATATTTACTGTTAACAAAAAATTCTGATAAATTCACCTGATTCCATCCTATTGTTGTAAATATATTATACATAAGTATTTTGTTACTCAAAGATCAAACCACAATTATAAAAACATGTACTTATGCATATTGAATCACTAGCCAAATTCTTACCATTTGTTTCTGATCTTCCTGACACAAAGCAAGTGACAGATCCATGAATGTATTGCTTTACTGTGTGTCTAGTTGGGTTGTTAGGCCGTGCCCCTAATAAGTCAGATAATTGAGCCTCACAAGATGGCTTTGACCTTTTAGGTGTAACTAAATTGACCTTTCACCCCCAGACGTACACCTCTGACCCCTGTCATTTTCAGCCATGTGAGTACCGGTTATGTATTTAGTATTGATTGTATTTTGGTTTTGAATAAGGCCAGTTAAACAGCCCTGTTCAACTCTCCACAACTGTGATTGAGTAGACTACATGACGACATTTTGTTGTGATAGGCTGTGAAATGTTCATTTGTATAAAGACTGTTAGCTGAGCATCTAGGTATGACAGTGTTTCATCTCATTTACAAACCTTTATTAATTATTTAAGCCAGCTAACTGTTAATTATGCACCTCTCTTCCTACTTATGAATTGATAATGATGTTGTAAATGATCATGTGAGGGGCTACCTGATGTGTAGGACTAGTTCAACCTATTCCGGGTGGAAGATCATTATTTGCACTGTGCCACAGTAGCTACTGGGTGTTTTGTTGTTAGCCATATTAGCTTTAATTGTCTTGTGTGTCTCTACTTATGTATGTTGGTACCTGTAGCTAAGTGCTGTGGATCATCGTCAAACATGCTTGGAAAAAAGCAGGGTGTCCTTTTCCCCTTTGGATGGCGTATAGGGATTGGTCTCTCTCTTTCTTTCTCTCTCTCTCTCTCTCTCTCTCTCTCTCCTCTGTGATGAACTGTGTGGCGGAGGAGGGAGACATTTCGAGGGGGGTGACCAGGGCTGTAAAGATCATGAGTGAGTCTTGGAGTGACAGGAAACAATGAACTTTCCCTGTGTCCAGTAAATTAACCCGTGTCATCAGCCGTGCACATTCCCACTGATCAATACTGAACACTTTGCTTTCGGAAAATGAGGGTCATCCTCCTCTCCTCCCCGGAGCAGAGCTGTTCCCAGGGGGACGGACAGATACGCTGATAAAACAATCACCATAAAGAGGTTCCACATTCAGTGGAAGACTCCTCTCCTCCAGCAGTCAGTGTTTGAGCTAAGAGGCACTCGAGGGGGGGGGGGCTCGACCCCTCCACCCTCCCTGACAGGGGCGCGGTCGATAAAGTGGATTTGAGGATATAAATGTTTCCCCGAGCCCTCTCCATCACTGGGATACTCTGCAGTGACACACTCACAGGGGGCACTATTCTACCGTCTTTCTCTGTTCCGACCAACTCTGTTAGAGAGCTTGTTTACTAAGCTCTGTCGTTGTCCTACTGTTTTTAGAATTCAGCTGGCTGCGTGAATGGCGCTACAAGTACTCCTCACTCGTTATCTGGGACTGCTCGGTACTTTACTTTTATCTCCCTCCTCAAATATCTCCCAATGCCATTGAATGGTGAGTTTTAAAATCCCCTCATGGGCAATATGTTTTGGAGCCACAGGAGCCAGATAAAATGTCTGGAAAACCCAGAATACACAGTCTCCCCCTGTGGGGCAACAGTTACTATCAGTATCCCCCTTTTTCTATTTAATTCTCCCTCCCTCCTTCCATCTCTCTGTAGTTTAGTTTAGCGTTCACAACACTACCTTTATCACTTCCACCAAATGGGGGGCCAGGATCAATAGAATGTTCTGCTGCCTCCAAATCTCTCTCTGCTGTAGCTCCGTCTGTCTGCCTGTCCAGCCGGCCTGACCTCAGCACGGCGCGGTCGCCGTCCGCTGCCCAGGAGGATATTAAAGGCTTAGATAAAGAAAATAGAGAACCCATTCGGACTCGCCCATCGGCCCAGAGAAAGTGCTTGAAGCAGCAGATAGTGTGTGTGTGTGAAAAAACCTTTTTCCATTATAAGCCATTTCCAGATTGCAACCCCTTGGCGGTGACAAAGTGCTCTCCTCCACATCTTCATTTTGTGCTGATCTGTAAGAGGGGGGACGACTGTCATCTGTCACCACACTAACCCCGCGCGGCTGCACCTCTAATTGCAGCCAACTGTCGACGCGTTCATTTAGACCTTTTTACATTATTTATCGGGGGAAAAATATTGTATTGATTTTGGATGCCTGGTCGGGATGGCGACGAGGCAGGACGGGTATAAGTGATGTGGCTAAAGAGCTGATAGGACACTCTATAAACTTTTACATCACCGTGTCAAAGCTGCACTTTGCCGACATAAAATGAACACAGTCGTGGAGTATTAGTTAGAGTGGGAGATGACTGTGCAGGCGGTGAATCGTAAAGCTGAGAGCGCCGGCTCTGGTGATTACGCAAGATAGTGGCACTAGTGCAGGTAGGAGAGGACCGACGCTGTGTTATTATAGTCCACTGTGACTAAATATGTGTCAATACATTTATTAATATATTACGGGGATCTACTCCTGCCTCCAATTTGGGTCGTTAGAGTCCCCTTTTCAATCAACATCTACTTGTTATATTGCTTGCTTCCTGTTAGTGCCTGTAGGCACAGTGTGGTTGTTTATTTGTAGTGGTATACAGATGTAGGATCTTAATTTGGGCCAGTTTTCTACAGCAGAGAAATAATCCTGTAGCAACAGGCAATGTGACTTATAATAAATTGACATTTTTGTAGAGGTTGATACTTTTCAAAGTGGAAGTTACAAACTTTAGAAGCCTTTTTAAAACTCAAATACACCAAGTTTCTCAGCAAGAAAAGAGTGATCAAATTAAGACCCTACATCTGTAGATGCAGTGTGACTAAGATACAGAGCCTTGTGTTGTTGGCACTACCTGAAGTACTGCAGGATACTAGAGCTGTGAACAATACAACCAGGAATGTCTGAGGCTGATCTACCAGGACCAGGCCTGGTCCCATAATGAAGCACATACATGGCAGGGGACTGACACATGTAATACAGCCTAATCTCTTCAGACTGTTTCACAAGTCTGACATGCCACATAAAATCAAAGTCAGGAACCCTCCATAAAACAAGGCATCTGGTAGTTAGCACAGCTCTGAAAAACAGAAACCCGGATTATTACTGTACACGAAAACTGGTTGCCAGAATGCCACTTTCTTTTGTTTTTACAACGGCATAAATGAAACAAACCTAGCTTTTTCTCAGGGGAGGGGCACACAAGGGCTGCGCACCCCCCACCCACCCTCCCCTCCATCCCTCCCTCATCCCCCTTTCAATAAAGACACTCTGCACATAGCATACCTGCAATGTTTGATTCCCATATAATTGAAACAAGGCGTGAGAGAGTCCTTGCCAGAACATGGCCTTGCCATTTAAGGTAATGTTTGCACTGCTAAAGCAGCTTAATGAATCCAAGTCCTCGGCGCTGGCACGGTGACTCCTTAGCCGGGGCCTGCAACTGCCTCAGGACACTGTCCCCTTCCACACACAGCTGTGAAAAGTTTAAAAACTTTCGGCCTCCATAACATGAAACGGTGAGGGCGAATACAAGCGCAATTAAAAAGGGGGGGAAAATATTGCTTTGGCATCCCCAGGTCATTATCTCAGGTTTACTACTCTTCGTACAGTGCTTTTATACGAGAACGGACTGGCTTTTAAACGCTCGCATTACTTGTTTTTCCCTTTTAGTGTTTTAATTTCTCAAAATGCTTGTGTGCGTCAAGGGGGGAAAACTGG